>NW_009736792.1:4428-29773 GCF_000703405.1 Apaloderma vittatum | reverse complement strand
CCCCCAGCCTCTCCTCACAGGGGCTGCCCTGCAGCCCTTCCTGCAAGCGCCCACCGAAAATACAGCTGTCATTGATGAGCAGGAACCATCATAACAGTTTTGTAGAGGTTTAACTCTGAAGGGAATACTGTCGCCTGGGATGTATCGCAGTTCCTGGTTAAGTTTGGTAAGTGCTTCCGAGTCACTGTAAACTAAGGATAACTCTCAGCTCTGGTGGCTTGCTCAGAGTGGGGCAGCTGACTGCCCCTGCTCCCAGGGTCTCTCTTCCACAGCAGGAGAGCTGCACGGTCAGGCCCTTGCTCCCCATCAGTTCTAAATAACAGCAGCTTCTTCTCTAGCTGAACAAAATTTGTGTGATATTTTGGGAGACTGCTGGGTCATCTGCTTTGCTGGTAAAGTCTTTTAACCATCTGAGGTTTCCCAGAAAGAGTATCTGACTGGAAAATTTCTCTTTATTGTCATGTTCCTATGTGCTTTCTCTAATCAGTTGTCACTGACCACCTTTGGAGACAAGATGTTTGGTGTACCTTTGGTCTGAATACAGCTGAACGTCTGAGTATACTTTTTACAATTTATTTGTTACGTGTCTGAGCATTCTTATATGTATTCAAAGGGGAAAGAGGAATGTAGCTCTGTGATAAACATCTTGGGAAGTATCAGGAGACTTCTGGTGCATTCACATCTTTATGTAGCACTGTAGAGTAAATGTTTTTCTCTATGGGAGATTGCATGTAAAGCCACTGGGCATTGCCGAGCCTGGGGGAGCTGTTAAAAAATGTATAACGTAGGACTACTGGCAATGCTGGAGTGGCCAAGTAGCTTACACAGAGTGTAGTGATTTTTTAAGCATTACTAAATAATCCTTCATTTGTGACAAACCCGACACATGCTACTTCAGTCAAATTGCTAGAGGGGTATGGTACTACTCCACAGGAACAGCTGGGGGAAATCCAGCTCACCTTGGGATGCAATATGCTTCACCCACGTTAAACCAGACATCCTGCTTGTTTTTTGTTTTTTCAGGTAGTGATGAAGTTCCAAAAAGAAGTCCCAGGGCAATCAAGAGAGACTGCAGTACCTTGGGATAACTGGTTAAGGGATCAGGAGCACAAGCAGAGTTCTCTATCCTTCCAGATACAGGGAATGATGAGGGAAGAAACAGGAAAAGCCAGCAGATCAATAGCTGGCTCCAAGCCTAGTGTTGCCATCAGAAATTCGGTTTTTGATCATGGGTCAATTTACATAACACCAGGCCTGTTTGCAAGAGGTGAAGCACACCTGTTGCAAAGGAAGAAAAGGATCTTTGCACAAGAGTTAGCAGGGTGCATTGGAAGAGCTCTAAATTAGATTTGAAGGGGAAAGGCATAAAACCAAGATGAATCAGGACACAGCATGCTGATGTTTGAGGTATGAGGAGCTAATGATGTCCTTTGGTCTGCTGTCTCGGTGGAGGTAGGGGATGGAGATCCGTGAAGCAGCAAAGATACAAGGGTTATTGATGTGTTAGATGTGCTGTGACTTCTACAGCATTCATCTGGAGAAAAGGGGTTGCTCGTGGCTTGGACAACACACCTTTCTCTGGATGAAAAAACTGTCTGGATGGCTGGGCCCAAAGAATGGTGGTAAATGGATTTAAACCCAGTTGGGAGCCAATCGCAAGTGGAGTTCCCCCAGGGCTCAGTATTGGGGCCAGTTCTGTTTAATATCTTTATCAGTGATCTGGATAAGGGAATCGAATGCACCCCAAGTAAGTCTGCAGACAACACAAGGCTGGGTGGGAATGTTGATCTGCTTGAGTGTAGGAAAGCTCTACAGAGGGTCTGGACAGACTGGATCGATTGGCCAAGGCCGATTGTATGAGGTTAAACAAGGCCAAGTGCCAGATCCTGCACTTGGGCCACAACAACCCCATGCAGGGCTACAAGTTGTGCTGGGGAAGGTTTAGACTGAATATTTGGAAAAATTTCTTCACTGAAAGGCTTGTCAAGTGTTGAAATAGGCTGCCCAGGGAAGTCACTGTGTCACCATCCCTAGAGGTATTTAAAAACCATGTAGATGTGTTGCTTAGGGACGTGGTTTAGTGGTGGACCTGTCATTGCTACGTCTGTAATGAAGAGCATGATATAGTTTACGTAGGATAGAATAGGAAAAGAGCAGCAGTTTACTATGCATTGATAGTTATTTCAGGTAGTTCATGTAAGATGAATGGGCCAGTGAGGACTTGATTGGCCTATCAGCCAATAAGCATATTTTACACCTTCTTTATTTTTAAGATATATTCTTACATTATTTATATCAAGTTTATCATCAAGTACATTAAAAATATTTTATTAAGATTTTCTTAAAAAACCAATAAAATAGCTGCCTGTGAACATGTGTTCGGGCAGATATCCTACTACTTCTTAGACTGGTCATTGAACATAACTAAGCCAGGTAAGATTCTGCCTTAAAAACCTTTATTAATTTTACATTTGTTTTTTATTCTGTACCCACATTTTAATCACTTGAATGTGTTTCATGGCACAGTAGTACATGAATTTGCTGTCTACCTACATTCCTTTCCTCTGTATGTGTTCATTATGTTTCATGGTTGATTTATTAAGTTATTTTTTAAAGTTATGTTTCTTTGGAGATAATTTCTTCAACTTTTATGATTTTTCTGCTAATATCTGGAGGTCAGTGTTGCCAAGTTGATTAGCTCAAATATAGAATAGATCCTGCAAGCATATTTTTAAGTATACACTCACAACACTAAAATAGGATCAGTATGTAAGAGGAAAGAAAGTGAGAACGAATAAGAGATTCAGAGCAAAGGGATCCTACACAAGAAGTATGGTTCATGGCTGAAAACAAAGGTTTTATTGCAATTTATTAAATGTTCTTAAACAAATACTAAAAGATTATGAAGAGGAATACTCTTTTAAAACAAAATTGTGACATGACAAAAAATTCCTTTCTTCTCCTTCTTACTGGCAGCTACATTTTGTATCTTTTTATTTTAATGGATTATACCTCATGCCAAGGAGGTAATATGTGACACCTATGCAAGAAGAAGTTAGGAAGAGTGATTTTAGGATTGCTTATGTCTTCTGAGTATCTATCATTTAATATAACATCATTTTTACAAATTTAATATTTCTATATTGATTAAAAGTTAAATATAGAGCAATAAGGTATTGTTCAGTCTTTATGAAAGAAGCGTATATTAAGCATGTAGAAGTGCCTTCCGGTTCACAAATTCTTTCAGATAAATGATTTGGGTAGGAAGTTTTGACCATATCTTCAACTGCAAATACTCCTGGACCAATGTGCATGCTTCACAAAATTGGGAACCGCCAAGAAGTCTGATATCTCCCCAAGTATATTTCCTTCAATTCTTTTTCTTGTTTGACATCTCCAAAACAAAAATGTCGTTGGTCTTCATGCCAGAGGAATAAAGAAATATTAGAGTGTCTTAACATCTTCCTGAAGTATCTAAAATAAGAGCCCAGTTATCCTAAGTTGGTGAGAGCCTTGGGGAGTGAAGAGTGCTAGACATTTGGAGGAGATGATTTATGCCCCTTTACACTTTTCCTTGCTTTTGACTCAGTCCTGCACCTAAGTTAGGTGAAATGAATATGAGCTAAATAAACCAGCTACCAGCTCATGAGGAGATGGAAGCAATCTTCCTGTTTCTCATGTTTCTGCTGCTGGAGTGGCAGAAGGATTGTAACAGGAGCCAGCGACATCACTTTCATATTCGCAGAGATTTCCTGAATCCTGAGGATATTCTCCTTTCCGGAATTAAAAAGTCTTTGCTGCTTCATAATTTTCTGAGTACAGTGAGGCATTTCCTTTTGATATTTTGGTATTTTTGCACCATGCTTACAAGGTCTACACTGTCATCCAAAACTGCCATGGCAAAATTCATCGGAGTTTAACTGTTACTTATCTAAATAAATTGGAACTCAAACTTACGTCAGTACAAGAGAGAATTTTCCCAGTTACTTGTCTCAAGAAATTGGAAAATTTGCTTTTTTCCTCATATTAAAAGGTATTAAATAACTCCTAAGACTGGAAAGTATTGCTCTGTGCCAGAGGAAGGCACTATTACATGTGTCTCTGCAGACTCCCATGTGACTGAGGTCTCTCTGGTTTTGGTTTTATAGAGGAAGTCAGAAATAAATTACATTAGTAAGGCTCTATAGGCATGAAAACAACAAGAGGTGAGAATTACATTTTGTATTTTAAACTGCATTTTTTTTAATAGCTTAAGGTCAAGCAGGTATCCGCTTTATCTGCACATCATGTGAGTCATTAACCACAGCTATAATTGAATAAGCAATGGCCAGTGTCTTTATAAAATCAAGTGTGACATCCATCTAAAGAAGTACTTGATTCTGTCATTATTGATTTTGCATAATATCGTGTCATTTCCCTTCAAGAACACTACTAAAATCACAGTGGCAGATATCAGAAATAATATATCCACTTAGCACACTTACTGCTGACTTTGCCAATGTCTGATTAAAATGACTGCTGAGTTTTGCTTTTAGTAATGACTTCTGATTGCAGTATCTTGCCACAAGCTGCACCAAATGAACATGAAAATGGTTGGCCAGCTTATCAGGTACTGCATGACTCTTGTTGATCACAGTGTTGAAATCTCTGGGACAATGGGTAAAACTGAATTTTCTCCCATCCCATCTAGTAAACAGAAAAGAACTAAAGCCTAGAAAATACTATAACTATTATCCAACAGTCAAGTCTGTCAGTTTAGTTCAGTATTAAATATAAATCCCTTTTGTGTGCCATGGACCTTTCAAATTACATTTGTGAACACTTAATTGCTTTCTTCTCCTTATTATTAGCAGCTGCACTTTGTATCCTTTCATTTTAGTGAATTATACCTCATGCCAAGGAGGCAACTGCTTGCAGGAGATAAAGTGCAGAAGCACAAGCATTCAGGACACTCAATCTTTTGTGCTCAAAATGCTTCTTCTGTTCCTCTATTTTTAGATACTTTTAATATATTTTAAAGGAGGCAAGATATGCAAACAAAAATGGAAACAAGCAAGCAAGCAAGCAAACCAACCCCTGAAATACAGTTTTGATGAATAAAGTTGGAGTCTTGTCTGATAAGTCAAAATGGGATTTCAAAGAAAATTGAGATCTGCATTTTAAAAAGCTATTTCTTTTTTCTGGAGTGAATAGAAGTTTTCTATTACAACATTTACAAGAAGTGCTGTGGACTTTTTTAGTCTAAGAATGATCACTCTTTCTTAGAGTTTATTGTATGGAAGTATGATTTACAATGAACAAATTTTGTGATTATTTTATTACTGGTATTCTTGTGCACTTCTCTGAAGTACCGAATGATCTTTCAGTTAGTCATAAAAATAAGTTCAGTGTACAAACATTGTGTGCACAACACTTCAGTTTCAGTACTGAAATTAGGGCAGGGGGGTGTTAAATTTCATTTATTGGATTGCAACAAATCATTAACTTTTTTCCTTTCAAACATTTGTAGGTTTTTTGTTTCCTATTTAAGCATTGGCAGGCAAACTTTAACATGGGCTTGTTATATTTGGTATGGGCAAAAACCTGTACATTACATCTTTATCATTAATCACAGCACTTATAAAATGACAGAATAAATCCGATCCTTAGAGACTTTAAATATTTATCATTTGTTACGTGGAATGAATGCACTGGTATCCTGTCTCCTCCAGTGAGGGAGGTAGGGTGAAAGGGAAAGGAGACTTGTAATAATTTTCTGCTGTGTTCATTTAACTTTGTGATGGTTCCTCTCAGGAGACCATAATGAAAAGATAAGAGACTAATGATCCATAAATTTAACAGAACTGAGATTGAACAATCTTTCAGTCTGACAAAATTAATTAACATTAAACCACATTTTCGTGAGATGTTCCTCACAATGATTGTGTATATGTGTATTAGTGTGAAGTCAAACCGTAAGAACATTCCTTAATTTTTTGAGTCTATTACAGACTGCAGATTTAACCTTCCAAATCTAACTAATTTCTGCTTTCAGAATCTAAATTTTTTATTTTTCATTTGTATTCATGCTTTGTTTTTCAAAAGTACAGCTCTCACTGATCATGCTTCTTACTCAATCTTTTCACTGTGTATACTCTCACAACTACTTAAAAGTGACAAAACTAAGGTTTTTGTTTATTGATTCTTTTAATTCTGATTACGTCTGTAGCAACCACATAGCCAAGTTCTTGGATTTACTACAAACCTAAACAGATTTGTATACTCAAGCATAGGTCCTATATCAAGTCTCATCCCTTTACAGAGAACTTCAATCCATGGATGGAGAAGTGTTAAATCCCTATCACCTACTATCTCAATAAATCTTTGATTTTATAGTGTGGATACCCTCACTAGTGAGTATGGGAGTACACAGAGTTAAGTCTTGTGTAAAATCATCTTCAAAGGAGGTTAAATTTCCTTTTTACTCATGGCTTATTTTGTGTTTGTGTTGGGTTTTTTTAGCACCTTTTTCCCTATAGCAGAAAAAATACAAGTGATTGTAGAAGTCTTCTGTAGAATCATCTCCAAAGGAGGTTAAATTTCCTTCCATATAGTGAATTACTGACACATACCAGCATGAGTAGGCCAGCTGAAAGTACCAGAGTTGCACCATTAAGACTGAGGTTGGTAAGTATTTATGTATTAGTCTGCCCACAGATAGCAACTCATCTCATTATGATACACGCATCTGCATAAAACCTTGACAGACTTGTGAGGTGGGCCTGTGCAAAGGTCTGTGCAAGGTCTGTGCAAGGTCTGTGCCTGGCTCAGGGCAATCTCAAGCACAAATATAGGCTGGGCGATGAGAGCAGCCCTGCAGAGAATGACTTGGGGGTGTTGGCGGATGAAAAAAATGAATGTGAGCCAGCAGTGTGCACTCATAGCCCAGAAGGTCAGCCATATCCTGCACTGCATCAAGAGAAGCTTGGCCACCACGTTGAGGTAGGTGATTCTCCCCCTCTACCCTGCTCTAGTGAGACCCCACCTGCAGTACTGCCTTCAGCTCTGGGACCCTAGCATAAGACATACATAGACCTGTTGGAGTGGGTCCAAAGAAGGTCCACAAAGATGATCAAGGGCCTGGAGCACCTCCTTGATGAAGACAGGATGAGAGAGTTTGGTCTGTTCGGCTTGGAGAAGAAAAGGCTCTGGGTGACCTTAGAGTGACCTTCCAGTACCTGAAAGGGACTACAGGAAAAAAGGGGAGGGACTTTTTATCAGGGAGCATGGTAGGATGAGGGGTAATAGTTTCAGCCTTACAGAGGGTAGATTTAGATTAGATGAAAGGAAGAAATTCTTTACTGTGAGGGTTATGAGGCACTGAAGCAGGTTGCCCAGAGAAGTTGTAGCTGTTACCTCACTGGAAGTGTTCAAGGCCAGGCTGGATGGGGCTTTGAGCAACCTGGTCTAGTGGGAAGTGTCCCTGCCTATGGCAGGAACTAAGTGATCTTTAAGTTTCCTTCCAACCTAAACCATTCTATGATTCTATTAACACAGAGTAATTATTAAGAATATTTGCTAAGATTGTACTAATGCCTATGTGCAATAACAGCTTACAGTTGTACTGCAAGTAATCATATCCATATTATTTTTAACTTAGCTACCTCTGATAGGTTAAATTCTCAGGGATTTGTACTTCGGGTTTGGGCATATACAAGCTGAACTTAATCTTGAGTCGTTCACAGGTGACTCGTTCATACTTGCCTATCTTTATTCAAACTCTTTTATATGCCTGTGCTGCTGGTCAGATTTCTGATGGCACTACAGAATAGATCTGTGTTCTTTTTTACTCATGGGTTGTTTCATGGTGTTTTTTTTAACATCTTTTTCTCTATAGAACTACAAAATACAAGTGATTGTAAAAGTTATGCATCATACACATGACAAATACAAATTTCTCAGCTGGGATTTGTGTAACAATAGGGTTAACTGACTTACTCATGCTAACTTCATGAATCAATAATGTAGTTATACAGATGTTGTTCAGTCCTCATAAGTTTTTTTCTGGTTTATTTTTCCTCTATGTAACGTACTGCATGAAAACACATGAAATTCTGGTTCTGTTCGTGCTTTCCTGCCTTCTTTTGCTCAGTTTCCAAGAATTAATTTCCTTCAGAAAAAAAGCAGTGTAAATTTGTAGGATCTTATAAATATTTTGCTTATTCTCCCATCACTTTTTAATGTGACAGCTCTCCATATATATGCTGGAAGCAGTGCTCTTCATAATCATCCCCTCTTCAGTAAAAGTCATTAAGTCTACATTGTCAAATTTTACCTTGATTACAAATATACATATTTTCCATGCTGCTAGAATAAAATAAATGCCATGTATTTTTATTTGCAGCTCTAGCCAAAGTGGTTGATATTAAGGAACCATTAAGGAAACCTGAATCCCAGATCATTATTCATTCAGCAGTCAAAAAAACCCATCTGTGCATTAGATGCTATTAGCACATGCATAATGCCAGATATAATGATCCCATTAAATCAGACTTGATTAATAGTTTATAAAGACTGAATTTATGTTATTTTTGGAAATGCAGTTTATATTATCCTTTTGCATTACTTCTTTGGAGATACTGTTTCAGTGAAGATCAGCCTGAAGGTTTTTCCCTGGCAGGTATTTAGTGTTCTGTTGATTCTGATCTGCTTCCATCTAGACCAGGGAGGTATAAGGTCATTATACGGAGAACACTGGATTTCTCCCAGCTAGCATGTACAGAAATACATTTTTTATTACCAAGCCCCACATTAACTATCCTGTGTCCTTAAAAGTTCCTCAAGGATTAAGCAAAATTTTTGTACTTTCTCCATCTGGCTTTCGAAAACTCATGGGATAAATTTCACAGTTTTAGGGGTGCTGTGTTAATTAAATCAAGGTAATTGTAGATTTGCTTTTATTCCACTTGTAGGGGTGGAATGAAAGAACTTTAATACAATTGGACTTAGTCCAGTGGAGGTTTTGTTTTGCTGCTGGGCCTATAACAGCTGAGATACCACCTGTGTCAGGATCTTTAGGTTCCCTTTATTCCCACAGAATTCCCTAACCTGAAGCTATGGCTTATGATAAGACAGTACATTTCCAGGGCCACCAAGAATGACTGAATAATATCCTGATTTTTCTCTGGGCTAAAATCATTTCTGTCTTTCCTGACCTAGCAATTCACTCGGCGACTTTCCTTGGTTGAGATGAACTGCATAGGAAAGGCGAAAGCTCTGTGCCTGCTTTTGCTCTGCCAGCCTCAGCCAGTCCTACACCCTTCATTGTGCTAGCTACAGAGGACAGAAAATCTTAAACCCTTGTCTTCATTCTCATATCAGACTTACTCAGGGAAAGATTCACTGAAACCAGTTAAACTTGTACCAGTCAGAGCAATTCTGGGCTTAATTTGTAATAAGATGTACATTAAATGTTTCTTACAGTTAGGACTGAAATTCTGGGACTTCAAGTTGTTTTATTTTTGTTTTAGTTGAAAAATTAATACTTTAAAAATTGTCAACAGCAGGTGAAAATGAGTTGTTTATTAGTTCCTTGTAAAAATGAGTACAATTAATGTATATATGTTTTTCTTAATATTTAAAATTATTTATTCATGATGCTCCCAGCAAATACTCTAGGTTTTTTGAGGAAGAATTGTCGGTGTTTTTACTTGTTTGATGTTTTGGTTGATTTATTTTGCTCTGTCCTGAAGGCTGGGATTACTGATATACATTATAATATTTACAAATGGCAGTTGCATCTGGTAGGTCTTGTTAATGTATATTCTGGGATAGTTAATGAAAGGCAGAAAAATTCTCTTCTTTCAAAGTTCTGTGTTACACTGACAGTTGTAGTCTAAATAACCCTTTGTATGTGTGTGTGCACTTACTACATGTGCATAAGAATGTGCATAGCTTTAAGCTCTCTCTAGAGCAAGGATAATACACTAGTAAAACCTTTATTAAGTATTTCATGGATTGATCTGAAGGATTAACATTATCAAAGAACTCTGCTCCTCTAATCACAGTGAGGAAATTTTTTTTTTTCCTAGCACTAGAAGTAGTTGTCGTTCCTGGATTTGAGAAAATATACTTAATCTATATTCTGTTCCCTCAAAAGAAATCTTGATCTTTACTTTCAAGCTTAAATAACACACGTTTTTCTCATTTTAGAGGTGCTTTAACTAAAACCAGCTGAAATAATTTCTCATTTTTTTTTAATTCTAACTTCTTCTCCAAATGTTGAAAACACTTGTATTTTAACAGACATGACATTTTTGTATCATATCCTGAAAATGTTTTTTTTCTTGTCTAGCTGTCTACTACACCTTGTTATTTGCCTGAAAAAGCTGCTACGAACTGATGCAAATTTAAACAAAGCTGCGGTTCATACAAACAGTAGATGGACACTCTCGTCAAGGGGAAAGATTGACTGTTTCAGCAGGCAACACACCCCTGACTGTTTTAAGCTCAGGCCCTTCAGGAGAACTCTTAGTTTTGCTCACTGAACCACAAAATTAAACTACCATAGAAGAAATCCAGACATGCAACAATGCCAAAATATGTATCACACTATACTGAAAGGCTTCAAAATTACTGTATTTACACAAGGGCATTACAGACAGAATAAATGAAAATTTTATGGTCTAAGAAAAGAAACACAATTTTAGTTAACTAGCATTTTTCTGCTGCTCTAAAGCTTTTAATGGGAGCAGAGGGAATTTGCACTCAGTGAAGTAGATCACTGAAATGATAATTTGTCTTTGAATGGAGTACTTTTATCCCATTAATATATGCCATTATGGTGTAAGATAAGATGTAAGCCAGTGACTAACTGAAAATTAAGGCCCCCAAAAAGAGGCAACGAAACAAAAGAATAGGTTATGCAGTATTATGCAAAGCATATGCTAAAATTAATTTTTACTCAGTCTTTTATTGTAGCCACTTTTAACCTTAATTCTTTTTGCACTTAATCATGTCTGCTCCTGCTCTATTTAAATATATTCATTTTACTCATCAGATTTCTTTTTAAGGATATTTGATTAAAATCCTTTCTTGGTGCAGTGAGAGGAGAAAGAGGTCATTGTAGTGGACATATACCTTATGTGAATGTATGTCATTGGAAGCCTTCCTTCTTGATATACTTCAAATGAAGGAATCATTTAGTTTGTTACAGAAAAAGCATAAGAGAATACCATAGTTTGTGTTATTTGCAAAATTAACCGGGCATTGTATATTGACTGCTACTATCCTTTTTCTAAGTGTAATCACTGCAGTATTTCAGGGTAAAATGAAGAGGAAAGAATCACAGACATTTCAGAAAGAATCTCCAGAGTTCAAGGCATTTCATTCACTCCATTGCAGTGAAGCTGGATCCTGTAAAACTACCATATGCTTGTCTAATCTGTTCTTAAAAACAGTGAAGAATGGTTCATCACATCCTTGGGTAGCCTGCTGAAGTGCCTCATTACTCTTCATTAGAACGTTTTTACTACTGTAAACCTAAAGTCTTTGCTGATTTCTTCTTGTCCTTCTGTAGCAGTTTGATCCTGGCCGGCGGCCAGGTGCCCACACAGCCGCTATATCACCCCTCCTTCTCTGCTAGACAGGGGAGAAAATATATGGAAGGGCCCATGGTTTGAGATAAGGACACGGAGATCACCTGCATCTACCATCCAGGGCAAAACAGACCCGATTTTGGGGAAATTAGTTTAATTTATTAAAGTACAAATCAGAGGAGAGTAGTGAGAAAAAAAACAGATCTTAAAAAAACCCAACAGCTTTCTCCCTGTTGCTCCCTTCCTCCTGGGCAAACAACAATCCCAGTTTATTCACCTCCTCCCGAGTGGCGCAGGGGGACAGGGAATGGGGGTTACGGTCAGTTCATCTGAAGTTTTTTCCACCGCTGCTTCTTCCTTCAGGGGGAGGACTCCTCACTCTTCCCCTGGGCCATTGTGGGGTCCCTCTCACAGGAGACGATCTTCACACCCCTTTCTACAACATGAGTCCTCTCACGAGGGGCAATCCACTCCAATGTGAGTCTAGGGTGCAGTCCTTCAGGGAGAAACTGCTCTAGCACGAGTCTTCCCACGGCATCACAAAAGTCGTGCCACAGCTTGCTCCAGTGTGGGCTTCTCTCTCTCCACGGGCTACAGGCTCTGGCAGCCAGCCTGCTCCAGTGAGGGCTTCCCACAGGGCTAGAGCCCACTTCAGACATCCACCTCCTCCAGCATGGGGTCCTCCACAGGACACAAGTGGACATCTACATCACATAACTGCCATGGTCTACAGGGGGACAGGCTGCTTCACCATGGTTTTCACAACAACTTGGAGGACTCTCCGCTTTGGCCCCTGGAACACATCCTCCCCCAGCTTCTACACTGACCTTGGTGTCTTCACATATACTTACTCCTCTGTCTCTCTGCCAGTTGTTTTGTGTTGCAGTTCTTTTTTTTTTTCTATTTCTTAAATATGTTTTCACAGAGATGTTCCTATCCTGTCATCACTGACAGGCTCAGCCTTGGCCAGTGGTGGGTCTGTCTTTGGAGCCGGCTGGCACTGATTCTATCAGACTCAGGGGAAGCTTCTAGCAGCTTCTTGCAGAAGCCACCCCCGCAGCCCCCTCGCCACTAAAATCTGGCCAGGCCAACCCAATACACCTTCCACCAGTTGTTCATCTCCCTTTCTATAACTGCTTTTTAAGTAATGGAAAATAGTTATGTTTTCTACTAGCCAGTCCATTCTTTTTTCTTTTATTTGGGTGGGTCTAAATACATATTCTACTTTTTCTCCTAAGTCATGTTTTCTAAAACTTTTGCACCTCCATTTTCAGATTCTTCTCTCTGGAGTCTGCAGCTTGCCGGTGTCATTTTTAAGAGGGAGCTATGCAAAACGAACCTGAATCCTTCAGTTAGAGGCCCCATGCTACCAGTAAACAGGGCAAAGATTATTACCTCTCTTGTCCTGTGTAGGACTTCCAAGTCTTTACAAGAGTACTGCCTTATGAATTTATAGTATGCTTCTGATCCTTCTATACCCTTAATATATTTTCTACCTGGCTGATTTTTCCCCACTGGGAATGATGCATTCAGTTGTGTTGTGGCTGTTATCCTCCTTGAGTACTTTCTGACAGTCTCTTTTAGATTCATCTTGTTGAACAATCTTGTTATGTCTGTCCAGCTAAAACTGCTCAGTAGCTATGCTTTAGAAAAGTAAGAACTATGCTTTACTGAGCTTTCTGAGATCACAAGTAAATCTTTTCATCTGAGAAGCTGAACAATCTCAATATGAGTTTTTGAAGGTCCACCCTGCCTTCTTGCCACCATTTCACCTGCAGATTGTCAATGCTTTACTTCTTTCCTGAGTCTGGTAGGTTAAAATTCTGCTTAAAGATTCCAGGTGCTGCTGTAATGAAAACACGGCAAGAAAGAAAGTAGTGTAGAATAAATCAGGTTCCCCAGTTCTACGTTCTTCAAGTTCCTTCAGGTTTCTTCTCCATTGTCACCTACAAAATTCATTCTTGAGGAGTGATGATTATTCATGGATGCTTTGGGCAGAATTTCCATCTGCTCACCAGATCGTCCCACTGAGATTGTTAGTTAGCTGAAATACAACATTGTATCATCTCACTCCTTACACTGCAAGAGGATTAAATTTAATGTTCACCATGTAGATTTAATGTTCACTGTGTAGATTTAATGTTCACTGGTAGAAAAGGTGATGGTAGATGTAAATTCAAGGCAGAATTGAGTACCAGGAGCCATGTGTCTCTGTAAGTCGACCACTTCCATCAGGCAAATGCACATTGCTTGCATGCAGTCAGAAGGCAAAGCAGAAACAAGAGGCTTCTGTGTCTTCTCCTCAGCCATTCGCTACTTTTTCCTCTGTTGGAGTTGCCTGTTGCTCCAGTTTCGCAAACTGATAAGCTCACTATGGGTATCTTCACCTTCCGAGAGCAAAAACGTAAACTTCTAGTAGAGACTGCACCATAAGAAAGAGCTGGTAAACTATTTAAATTTGATAATTAAAAAAATATCTGTATGATCACTTGGTGAAATGATAATTGGGAAATATTATTAGCACTGATGTTTATTACCCAAATCATCTTTTAAATATATAGCTGAATTCATATTTCAATAATTTTCTGAATCTGGACTATGTTTTAGTTGGGAATCACTGGGAGTTTCCCAAGCTAAAAATACCTCTGAAGGGCCAAGAGCTGATGTGGAAAGTTAACAGTGATGCCAGGAACATAGAACACTCAGATCTGTAGTGTTTGTGGACTGAAACCCAGAGCGTGTTTTTCAGAAAAAATATGCATGTGCAGTTACAATCTGACTTGTATCGCTGTATGCCAAGAGGCTGAAACCATAATATGAGTTTTATACGTAAAGACATTTGCGCATGAGATCAACTTTCACTGAATCGTTTGTTCTGAACGAAGAATGATTATGAAATCATTGATACAATCGTGGAAAAGGGTTTATTTTGGTTTTTTTATTTTTATTATTTTGGTTTTTTTATTTTTCTTTTTCTCCAATAGTTAGTAAATATCCTCAGGAAGTATAATTTCCACAAAACCAACTGAAATGCGACTGCAGAAAAAAATAGAAAGAATTTTTCTTTTTACAGCAGTAAAAGCAGTGATAATGTAATGCTAAATTCAGAAATCTTGTGATATGTTTTCAAACACTATGGAGTCTCTGATATCACCTAGACTAATAAGATATGCATTGCGACCACTTTTCCCTAAAAATACCTGCTAATTTTATTTTCATTGTACATCTTTAATTAAAAAATCTTTAAAAAGTGAACTGCTCATAGGGAAAGTATTTGGAGGGAACCTTATGTTTTTTTTTTTTTATGTGAGAAAAGAGCACTAGTATTATTAAATGCTTTACATGAATTTCAAAGCACTTTATAAATTATCCTGCTATTAATTTAATTCTTATATTGAGTATTAATTGACTGGGGGTCAGAAGCCTCTGAAAAAAAGAAGTAAGGGGAGAGAACTAAAGCAAAGACATTATACTGCAGAACCTTCTGTTCTAAGGAGGTAGTGTGACTTATTTTTGGTGGTGGTAGTATACCTGGTTTACATACAGTTATATTAAACCAAAAAGGCAGAGCTTGTTGGCTGTTTATTCTACATCTGTAGAACTGTAGTTCAGTGTACTCTAATACAGCTTAGACTAATTAATCTCTTTGGTTCTGAATCTCATAAACTGGTGAGGGGAGGAGAGGCATTATAGGAGGACCTTGGTTTGTAAAGGTATTTGGTCTCCCCTTTGTGTATAGATATGTCCACTGGGGAAATCTCAAATCATTCGGTTCCAAGAGCTGGTTTTTATTTGCACTGTTATGTCAGCTTTAAACCATGGCATTGAAACATTTCTGCCAGTTCCTTTTTTGAATGTCATGGTCCACTTCTTGTTTAACCTGCCTCTTTTTCTGTGAGGTTGTGTAAGTTGCAAAGTGCTTGTTCTTAGCCAGGTCAGATGCAATCGAAAAAAAAATTAAAAAGTAATGATGTACAAAAAAGGTCACCAGGGAAATTCTTAACATCTTCCAGGCAGCAGCAGTTCCTTTGCACTATGAAGGAAAGCAGCTTGACTAGTGGAATAGGTTATTATAGAGCCAGTTGCCATGATGTCTTCCAGTACATCCAGCTTCTATCGCCCTCCTGCTTACAAGTCAAAAGTGTTTAAGATGTGGAAACTTCTTATGTGTTGCCTTGCATACCTCTCCTTCTTTTCAGGACCTGCTTTCTATTTATTTCTTTTATCTGATGAAAAAGATAGGGTACAGTTGGGTACGATTACATAGAACCATAGCAACACAAAAGATGAAGAACCACAAGGAAAAAACCCACACAACAGCATAGTTAAGAGAAAAAAAACAAAACAAACCACAAATCCTATACTAAAATAATTGTTCTTAATGCTTTCATATAATAACTACAATTTTTCACCTCTTAGTCTTAAGAATAAACATGTTCTATGCCTTAAGAAAATCATACAATCATAAAATGGCCTAGACTGGAAGGGACCTTAGAGATCATTTTAATCCAGCCTCCCTGTCACCAGGGACACCACCTCTCGACTAGATCAGGCAATACATGGGGACTGAACGGGAATTGAACCCGCAACCTTGACGTTGCTAGTGTCATGCTCAACTGACTGAGCTAACCAGATAAGCCAAACAGAGTTTTAAATAGATGAGTACATTGTTACAGCGAATTATGTGATATTTGCTTTAATGTTTTTCAAACAATAAGGAAGGGAGACACTTTACTTACATCTCTTCATGTTTTCTTAAAACAGAAAGACAACTCAGAAAAGGCAGAAATGAGAAGTCTCTTTCTTAAAAGAAAATTCTATATGACTGGAAGATGAATTTATACTATGTAGATAAAAGATGGAGTGGATAGGAATATCAAGCTACAACTTATATAATCAAGATAGTTATGTTTTATCGTTCTACTTATTCTTTGATAGTAATGCTCTTTGTCCATAATATTGTCTCACAATACCTGTCAACAATTAGTTTTGCCCCTATAAATCCAGCTCAGCCTACTATAGCTTAATTCATAAATGTATATAGTTTGTTTTTTGTGGTAATATTCTACAGATAGAAGCTGTTTTCATTATAGCATATTTTCTTTCACTTTTATGCCCATTAGCTTATTCATACAACAGAAATGTTAAAAGACAGCAATTTGCAAAAAATACCAATCAATACCTGGACAATAAAACCAGTACTTAAATATTGATTGCCAATGCCATCCCAGGCTACTTTAGGATGAGTTCTTCCAGCAGGTCAGAGTTGGTGATCCTTCTACTCTGCTCAGCCGTGGTGAGACACATCTGGTGTGCTGGGTCCAGTTCTGGGCCACCCAGTACAAGTGAGGTATGGACATAGTGAACGGAGTCCAATGATGTGGCATAAATGAGGCACTGGAGGATCTCTTATATAAGGGATGTCTGAGGGAACTAGGGTTGCTCAGCCTGGAGAAGTCTTTGAGGCATCCAAGTAATGTATGTAGATACATGATTGGAGGGGGTGAAGAAGAGAGTCAGATTCTTGTTGGCAATGCCCAGAAAGAGGGCAAGAGACAAAAGGCACAAACTGAAATACAGTAAATCCATTTTAAAATAATAAGGGATCATAATGAGTGTTTAATCTCAACTTAATGAGATGCGAGAGCAAACCAATACTGGAAGACATTGCCTGGAGAAGCTATGCTTTCTCTATTTGTGGAGATACACAAACCCCAACTTGACATGGCCCTGTGCAACCTGCCCTAGTTGACCCTGCTTTGAATAGGGGGTTGGACTAGTCAATCTTGAGAGGTCCTTTTAACCTCAAAAATTCTATGATTGGTTCTGTGATTCTATAGAGAAATGATTTTTACACTTTTTCCATTCATAGAAACATAGAAATATGAAGGTTGGAAAGGACCTTAAGATCATCAAGTCCAACCTACAACCCTACACCACCCTAACACTAAACCATCTCCTGAAGTGCCATATCCAACCATTTTTTAAACACGTCCAGGGAGAGTCACTCCACCACCTCCCTCAGCAACCCATTCCAATGCTTCACCACGCTTTTGGTGAAGAAGTTTTTCCTAATATCCAATCTTAACTTCCCGTAGTGCAACTTGAACCTATTCCCTCTTGTCCTATCACTGTTCACTAGGGAGAAGAGGCCAACACTCGTCTCACTACAGCTGCCTTTCAGGGAGTTGTAGAGAGTTGTTAAGGTCCCCTCTTCTCCAGGCTAAACAGCCCCAGCTCCCTAAGCCTCTCTTCATAAGACTTACCCTCTAGTCCCCTAATCATTCTGGTTGCCCTTCTCTGTACCTTCTCCAGCTCCTCGATGTCCTTCCTGCACTATGGAGCCCAGAAATGCATGCAGGACTCGAGGGGCGGCCTCACCAGTGCTGAGTACAGGGGTACAATCACTTCCCTGGTCCTACTGGCCACACTATTTCTAATACAGACCAGAAGGCCATTGGCCTTCTTGGCCACCTGGGCACACTGCTGGCTCATTTTCAGCTGGCTGTCTATCAATATCCCTACGTCCCTCTCCGCCTGACAGCTCTCTAGCCACTCCTCCCCAAGCCTGTAATGCTGTTGGGGGTTGTTGTGGCCAAGGTGCAGGACATGGTATTTGGCTTTATTAAAACTCATACTATTGACCTTGGCCCAGCGATCCAGCCTGTCCAAATCTCTCTGAAGAGCCTCTCTGCCTTCCAGCAGATTGACACTTCCTCCCAGTTTTGTGTCATCTGCAGACTTACTAGGGGTGCACTACATTCCCTCATCTAGGTCACTGATAAAGATGTTGAACAGGAGTGGTTCCAGCACTGAGTCCTGGGGGACATCACTCGTGACCAGCCACCAGCTGGATTTAGCTCCATTAACTACAACCCTTTGGACCCGACCATCCAACCAGTTCCTAATCCAGGCAAGAATGTGCCCATCCAGGCCATGGGCAGCCCACTTTTCTACAAGAATGCTGTGGGAAATCATGTCAAATGCCTTGCTAAAGTCAGGGTAGACAACATCCACAGCCTTTCCCTCATCCACTAAGCGGATCACCCTGTCATAAAAGGAATTCAGCTTAGTCATACAGGACCTGCCCTTCATGAACCTGTGCTGACTGGGCCTGATCACCTTTAATGTTTCTGTTTCATAAATTAATATTACTTTAAACATAAGAAATTGATTGAAACAGGTTCTTAATTTTTTAAATAACAAAATTTCTTTGCACCAACTGAATTAAAACATTTCAGCTAATCTTATTATATTCAAACCACTTGTTTTCTCTAGCTCACAATAATAGTCATACAAATAATAGCATCTTGGTATTCATATGTTCTATTTCATTGGCTTTTATTCTAAGGATTCAAAAGTGCTCAGAAATTGGACTTAAGCAGTCACAGCAGTCCTGTCCAAAAACTTGAGGAATGCAAGTCAAGTCTTTCTATGTTTACATATTACCCTGGCACTAGCAGGATAAGCTGGTTCTTATTCCACTCTTTAAGACATATAGTCTTCAAACTTCTTTCTTTGTCCTGCTTTTTTTTTGTTTCTTTATCTCTTTTTTTTTTGTTTTGCTTTTTAAAAATCATAATATGTTTCTGTCTCCCTGTTTCTTTGCTTGTTTAGCTATTGTTATTTTACTTTATTCTTGCTCATTGTTGCCACTGAAATACAAATTTGGAGCAGACAAAGGAAATGAGTTTCACTTCCCTTAGCTGTAGCAAAGATATTTAAATGTAGCTTTCTGCTCTCCTTTTAGGTAACGATCTGGCATGCACTTGTTGATCTAGTACGGGGCAGATACATCCTGAGTATCTGCTCTGTCATTCCTGCGCAAATGCCTTAGATTCTGATATTTCACTCTAATAAAGTAGAATGCTAATATCCATTACCTTTTTAACATGTACTATAATCATATTTATCTCTTATCCTTAGCCTTTTTAAACATTTTTCTTTAAACTCTTTGTGTCATTTTGGATGTCTCTCTCTTATGTGATATATAATGTCTTTCAAAAGATATGGAATTAAGGTATGTACACTCAAGTAACAGGTCAGAAATTTCATATAGGAGGATTAAGTAATTATTTATAAAGGCTATGTCAAGCTGATGTCAAACTGACATCAGACACTTTAGAACAGGACCTTATTTCATCACACTGTGTTTTGTTTACTTATTTTAAGCTAGAAATATCTGCCCCCTTAATTTAGATGACATAATGCACATAAATACTGAAGCATAAACATTTATATAAGTTGCTAGCATAAAACTTGTATAAATATAAAACTAAATCAGAGCCTGAGTAGCCTGATGTAATCCTCCTACTCTCCTCACTGCTTACAGAGATGACATGGAGCAGAGATCTAATTCACAATCTCCTGGGATGCACCTGTGGTTTCCAAAAACATCTCACCTCTTCACTCAGCTAATGGCAAAACCGCATCTGATCATATAATTACTGTACTGCAAAAGGTTCAAAGCTGTCACTAGACAGGAAATGAACTCATTGCTAATGAAAAAAAAATGTTTTGAAAAGGTCTGGAGGAGACTCTTAGGAAGAAGGCATTTATTTTCAAAGTTTGAGCACAAAGGTGTGATCATGTGAAAGGTACAGGTTTCTGTTGAAGCATTTTTTAGCCATCACTAAATTCATTTCTAGTGTCTATGGGAATTAGCCCTAAATCTCAAATGAAGGAAAATCAAAGATAACATTCTATGGGCTCAGTCATGACTGTAATAAAGACTTTTTTTCTGTTAAGTTCTCAGAGTTACACAGATGAAACAGAGTAAAAGACAGTTTGGACAAAGAAATCACATTCTGTGAATTGAGATCTGTTACTGTTTCGATCTCCAATGGGACTGGTGAGCAGCTCAGCCATAGATTTTACCACAGACCTGCTAGGGAAGCAGCTGCTGCCCCTGCTGTAAGCTCTGGTGGTGTGTGCAGCTTCAAAGTGCAGAACACATCAAGCCAGCACCGATCTTGAGTTGTGCGTCAACACTGCTCCAGCAATTTGTTGCACCACCATTGGTCTCTTCAGGCACCACACTGGGGATTCAAACCAACCATGTCAACACCTAATGGTGTTTGATGTGCTCTAAGGATCAGCATAAGGGTCAGCTTTTTGGTTGTATTAAGCCCTGGACACCAGGGAGTGTCTGGGACCTGTTTCTAGACAGCTGTTTTCTTTACACAGTTTTGGTCTAGCTCCTGCCCATCTTCCTGTGTTCTTCTTAGGACACTGAGTCTTTTTGGGTGATAACATGGAGGCACAGCAGTTCCTTCCTGTACAGTAATCAGCTTGTTACCGTAGCACATAGTCTCGAATGAGATCACTTTTGAACATGATCTGTTTGATCATAGAATCACAGAATCATAGAACTGTCAGGGTTGGAAGGGACTTTAAAGATCATCAAGTACCAACCCCATCACATCGCTCACTAGATCAGGCTGCTCAGAGCCCCATCCAGCCTGGCCTTAAAAACTTCCAGGGATGGGGCTTCCACCACCTCCCTGGGCAACCTGTGCCAGTGTCTCACCACCCTCATGGTGAAGAACTTCTTCCTAACGCCCAATCTGAACCGATCCATCTCTAGCTTCAATCCATTCCCTCTAGTCCTATCACTACCCAACATCCTAAAAAGCCCCTCACCAGCTTTCTTGTAGCCGCCTTGAGATACTGGAAAGCCACAATAAGGTCTCCTTGGAACCTTCTTTTCTCCAGGCTGATCAGAACTTACACTTGAGAGTGAAATAGCTTTCTTTAGCATAAACTACCAACAGCGGAAACAGTAGATTGTTTTTTAAGTATTTATGTTTCTCAGTACTTGGAAGCTTGGACAGTTTATGGTCATGCTTTGCTACTTTTGGTAAGATTTCCTGGTATATCCAGAAGAAATATATCAACACAGTTTTAGAGGACATAGTAAAGTTTATCAGTGTCTCTTTTTATTTAGGTTTAATGAAAATACTGTAGAAATTATGTAAAGATCAAAAGGTCAAAACTGGCTTTAGAATCTAGAAAGATTAAGTATTTCATCAAGATTTTTTTTATGAGGCAGTTTTGGAAAGCTTTAGTGATTTTAAATGTCGCATTGTCCTAGAGACAAAGAAATAGTAAATCAACCTCAGCCCTTCTTTTTACAGAAGATAATAAGAGGCTAGGTCTCTTTGAAGTGTACTTCTTTTATTTGTAACAAAAGATTTGGGACAAACTGATAGCAAGCTGAGAGGAAAATAAAATCATAACATTGTGAATTTGGCCAGAAAAGTTTTTTGGATAAAAAAACCTTAGAATAACTTCAGTAATTTGACGTGATGGGGATAATATTTAGGGATTTTAGTAAAATTAGCAATGGATGCAGTCTTTCTTTTTAATTCCAGGAAAGCTGTAAAAGTAGGTCTCATAACAGGCTACTGTGCTAACAAAGTACACTTGTGACTACAAATCCACCACAAAAGGTGGTGACACTGAGACAAAGTGAGAAAGAGTTATGAATGAATCCTTATCCCTGATATTCAACAGTTTGGTCATCCAAAAACCTAAATCAAAGCACTTGACTGTATAGGCCACTGTGTAGGTTACTGACTTTTCTTTCTACCTGGTAGTACATATCCTTCAGGTTTGGGTGGCTGACTTCTGGATACTGCAGTGCTGAAATCTCAATGGCCAAGATTCTCCCTGGAGCTCACTTCCAGTTTGTAGCTTGACCTATTTGCTTGCTGAAAGCTGTACTCTTCACTAAGCTAACAGCTTACTCTTCACTACAGCTAACACCTCAGGCAGAGATCAGCTCTGGCCTAGCCTCACAGAATGAGATGTGGTCAATGTGGTTTAATTAGAGTGTAACGGTATTAAAACAGGACAGAGAAGGTCATCTTTTGAAGCCCATCTTCCTTTCCTTGATTATTATCGTGTTTTGGAGAATGAGGACAGCAGCCCTGACTCAGTCAGTGAACTCTCTTTGAACAGATATCAAAAGGAGGGCTAAAGGGGAACATTTTCTCTCTTCTAAGATGTGATCATGGATCGTGAAGAAACTTGTGCTAACTTTGTATTCAGCTATGGCTTACTAGAGGACTAGATTTCCCATCTGGGAAGGTACCTGCACTGTGTTTCAGTCCCAATTTGAACAAAACTTTCTCCGTCTACCTCCTCTCTGTTCTGGTATAGGAAAACTTGAAAATATGCACTGCCCTAATCACTCTCCTGTGGGTGAAGATTACAGCTTCAGTCTGGTGAACAGAAAGGAAGTTTAGCTACACCCAAAGCAAAAAATGAAGCCTAATTCTGCTGTCAGCTTTACAATGGATGAAGAACTATGCCATTCTGACAACTTTTGGAATATAAAATGCATATCAAATGTTTTGATACACACCAGTTGCAGGATATTATTATAATTCTTCTTCATAATAGGAATATTTGCTACTGATAGCTTGTACCAAGAGAGGAGCAGAGTATAAATACTCTTCTTGGTCTTTTCCTATTTATATCAATCAGACACAGTGCTGATAACTTACCCTCTATCTTCCCTCTTGTTACCCCATTCATATAACCCTTTCAGGTTTGAGAGATGCCAGGGTAGAGTCTTTGTGTGATGCAGAGATTTATTTAATAGTTCATGTGTGAAATGTGGGAAACAAATACCAAAATTACCCAGAAAATTATCCTATCAATCAGCAGTTCCTTCCAGTGTATGTCATCCCTCTCCTGGGTAGAGCAAGGATTGGGGAGAGCTTTTCTCTCAGGGTCCTTACTGCATACAGTTCAAGCTAATCCAAATATTTCAATATGTGGTTTTCTACTAATAATTCCTACTATATACCTCAATGCATGCAGAGATTCCTTCTGACTGTGTAATTGCTGATTATTTTTTTCTGCTAATTTAGCTAAATATATAATTAGGCACAAACTCTAACTCTAGCAATCTGATTGCTAAATTCAGGCGAACTAAAAAAAGAAAATCTTATTATTTCAATCCATACTTTACAATCAACAAATACATTTTTTTTCACATTTATAACTCTTCACTAAGTTTTTCAGGATCTGCCTAGCAGTGACTAAGACACAAGGTTAAGTCAGCATTTTCAAAGTTTGGCTAGAAGAAAGTGAAGCATACTTAAATATTCTCTGACCTGAAAACAAAGTCTTATCTTCAGTCATCTGTAAATTTAATGAAGACTTGGCCTTGGAGTCCAATCCATGAGCGGCCTGGAAGAAAGCTTAGACTACAGTAAGCACTGGGATCTAAGGAGAGATAAAAGTACTTTAAAGTCTCCTCTGTAGCAGTAAAACTGGTGACTGCTCTGTCTCTTTTACTGAGAAGCTTTCCTCCATAAATGCAAACAATATTTAACTGTTAACAGATTATGGGTAAATCCGAAATGAAACATGTATGTTGCACACAGCTTTCTCTACATTATGGTAGATGCCTGCCTTCATCAACACCTCAAGTTGGCTTGTTTCATGAAGACACTCTTTACTTCCAAGTCAATAGGAGTGTTAATTATAAGATACATTAAAATGCCATAACGATACTTCATTACCAGGTATCATCACCGTTAAAACATTGTTATTATAGTGTGTATATGTATGTATCCACTCATATATCTGCCAAGCTTGACAATCTGATTGGAGAATGAGAGTAAGAGTAGAAAAAAATAGGTTCTCTTACGTTTCCCTGTTAAGTCCTTTCCCCTGTTTTTTTTTTTTTTGTGTGTATGTCTATGCTTTTGCAATGTAGAATTTCTTAAATTCTATTCCTGAAAACTGGAAAAAAAAATTTTAGTTACATAAATAATTGCTTTTCCCTGATTCATCCAAGTTTTCTAGAACCAAACACTCAAAAAATATTTTTGAGTGTTTTCTTCCAATTGTATTAATTTGGGGATTCTTTACAAATATTCAACAAACAAGTGCTCTTAATCAGAGAAATGATGAAGCAATACATGACATTACACCAGACATTACACCAGATAGTCAACAATCAATCCAGACTATTTTGATTAACAGATATCCATGATAGCTATAAATAGCTAGGTAGGAAGATGAATTGTATATAGGAACGCCAGTGTTCTGCTTCTCATGGGAAAGATTTTCTAAAACATCTAAAACACTCCAATTCTCTCTTCGTCTTCAGAATTAGCATCCTTTCTACACTGTCGCATGACATACATTCAGAAGGATGTTCCTCTAGAATTGTTTTATCACATACTGCCTTCTACAGTTCTCTCTATTGCAAAAGTCCATAAATCCCAAACAGTTCTCTCCCCACCTTGCGCTGCTTGAGAAGGTTTTATTATCAGTTACATTCTTCTATTTACTATCTGCTGCCAAATAGTAATGCTGAAAATACCATTTCAAATGTCTCCCTCTATTTTTTTTTTCTGGAAGAACTCTAAAATATTATATTAAATTCTGTGAATGCTGAAAAATGTTATTTATCTATTCTTTTCAGTACTCAGCCTTCTGCAGAAACACCTGCTCCTATACATGTCTCCTCTGTAACCCAAATAGATATATGGGATAATGTTTCAGCATTTTCAGACATGATTGTAAAATTTGAACTGAAGAAGCATTTCGTCTCAATTTTTTAAATATTCTTTTCTAAATCTATTTTTAAGCTTGTTAATTCATAATATTCTTTCCAATCAGGTGTTCCCATGCTATTTGCAAGGTATGATAAGATATTAATCTCTTGTATTTGCCTTTGAAAGCAATGTATACTTTGGAAGTCTCTTGCTCTTATATTGATTATTTTTGCATTCATGCATTTTAAC
>NW_009736792.1:0-4397 GCF_000703405.1 Apaloderma vittatum | reverse complement strand
TCCACTCTTTCCAAGTTTTATAACCAATTTTCTGCCTCTCCTCTTTTAATACTCTCATTTTGATTGATGCAACTAGAAAGGATGAGAAAATTCCCATATCTTTAGAATCTAGGACTGTAGAGTAAAGTTGAAGTGGTCAGCTACAAAAGGAAAAAAAAAGACAAATAATCAATCTCCTGTGCTGATGTTTCCTAGAGGTTCTAGAGTTACTCAAAGTAAAGTAGTCTTTCTAAAGTTCCATGAGCTCCACGCACAGAAAGTCTGTGCTAGCTTTTTATAGAAAGTAAGGAGCAATGGAAAATATATTCAGAGGAAAGAGGTCCTGTGAGAAGTAGGAAGTGAGATGCAATTTGTAGTATAGTTGTGATGAAATAACCTAGGTAATTTTAATCTAAAGTAGATTTATTTCTGAAAAAAATGAAAATGTAATATATTAGTACTAAGAGTGGCTAAATTTATTTAGAGCATGCTTAAAATATTTTAATAAAATACTGAAAAACTGTGCAGATGAAAATGTCTTATTACAGTGGTGCTTCGTCATATGATAGTAAACTTCTGAAATGGGGTTTTCCATTATGTTTGTTTGCACTACTATTTTGAATGGTTTATAAGTCATCAGTACAAATTCCAGTTCACAGAAAACATAGGTATTTTCTAGTAGAATGCTTGTATTAGCTTACAAGATCCATAATAAAATATGTAGTTATGGGCACTCTTTGCTGCTGTTTTGTGACCCTTCTTTGAGTCATGAAATCTTTCTATTAAAATAAAAACAAACACCAAAGCCAGAAAACAAAGGAGCTTCCTCTGAAAAATAGCACTTTTTTTTCTGACTTAGCTCATGTAGTATTAGAATAGCTGGCCCTTGAATTTGAAACAGAGTGTAAGATATTCTAAATCCCTTTAAAAATAGATTTTGAAAGTTATTTTTAGTTTAGGCAAACTGGAACAGTATCTGTAAAGAGAAAATGAACCAAAAACCCAACCCACAGAAACTGTGGCAATGTTATTAAGAAGCAATTAGTGTAATTTCCGTTTTAAGTTATTGGACTCTGGATGAATCCACTTCTCTTGTTGCAGAAATCATACAGGCAGGTGCAAGAAACACAGTCCCTGCATTGCCCTGATCTGGCATTTCATTGTAAGGCTCTGCTGCTCCCACGTAGCCTGACTGTTTGTATTTTTTCTTTTGTATTTTTTTTTGTATGGAAACCAGGAGATGCAGAGATGGAGTGAAAGGAGTTTGTGCCTCCACCACTCTTTCAGACTGGGTTGGAAGTGCGTATTCGTAGGAGGGTCTGGACCTGAGAATATGGTTGCTCTCCTGGGTCCAGTAATATAGCTGTCATTTACAATGCTGAGGTATTATTGGATATATGAAAAGAACCTGTTCAACTGCTGTGAATAATTAGTATTAAATTGTTAAATAGTCGTGAATAATATATATGTGCATATTGATGCCATTCACCCTCTTGAAGAAGAAATCACTAGTATAACATTAGGAAGAGCTATTTGGTTCACTCTACATGTCTATTTAAAGCAGATGCATTCTACATTGTAATCTGAGAGTAGTTAGGCTCAGTAATGAATATAGAATAGCCTAACAACTTTCTCTCATGGGTCCCACCATCTACAGCATTTTCTTTCAGCCCAGCTGCCATGATCAAGAAGAGAAAGGAATAATTCTTGTGATATATCAGTCAAGTATTCTCGAAGTCTGAATTGGATTTAAACACCAAGATTTGATTTATGCCAAGTATTTTTTTAAAAAACAAAACTTTAAAAATTGTGCTGTAGCTCATCACTTTCTTGTTGCAATGAGGTATATGTTTCTGTTTCTCAGGAGCAGGAGGTCACAGAAGCAATGAAATTTAGAATGGCAATTTTAAATGGCCTCATGGAAAGAAAAATAGTTTTAGGAAGAGGTAAAATCGACAAGTATGCATACTCTTAGCAGTGTAAAAATGCTAAACTAACAGCAAAACTTGTTATCACAGCTCTGGTTTATGGCGACATGACTGATGCAGCAAAAACAATATTTAGTTCTGGTCTTTGTTCAGTTTACAGAGGTTATGGCATTCATGGCTATCACAACACAACTTTCCTTTCCTGAACTACGGTTTGAAAAACTGTCATAAAAGACACACAAAAGAGATAGAGATGTCTGTGACATGATAGGAATACCATATGTGCTGTTTCGTCATTATTTAGGAACAATTCAAGCAGGAACACCTGCATGCAGGTAGAAGGGGAGAGGGTGATCTGGCTGGAGATGCTCTAAGAAGACCTAAGACAGTTCCTAGTGTTAGTCTTTTGTGGGTGTGATGGTAAATGATGGTAAAACGATGGTAAAACTGTAAGTGCCTTGTCTCCAAAAGAGGCAAGGAGGTTGGATTAGATGATCTCTAAGGTTCCTTAAAAACCTAAGCCCTTCTATGATTCTATGAATTTAACCTTAAAATATATGTTGTTTACTAGTGAGTGTGATCTAAGAACATAGACATTTTTAACAGTGAAAATAAAACTATATTGTTTCTGGCTTTTACTTGTTTGATTTATTTTTTTATATTAAGTGTAAATTTCTTCCCTACTGCATTACCTCCTCCTTCCTGCTTATTCTGTCTCCTTTTTTTCTGTTGCTTGTTTAAATTCAAGCTGGAGTTCAGCTATAATAGATCTCACAATGAAGTGATTACCTGCATCATTTTGACTAAGTGATTGTGACAAGGATTAGCTAGTGCCAATAAGTTTTATTCTTATTTACCTTAGGGCTGTTTTACTAGCCAGGCAGTGTGAAATACCCTTCACATAAGAAAAAAACGAGATCCAATGAGTTGTTTTAAAATTGAATTCCAACACGTTGCAGTATACATAGGTCAGTTAATCCTTGTCATTTAACACAAATTCCTGTCACATACTTTCTCTTTTTGGTGCCTCTTATGGTAATTTTTAATTAAAGGTTATACTTTCAATGATATTTCAAAGGTTTCCTTTTCAGACCAGAACACTGCAAAGATGGGTTCACCATTTCCCAGTCTGAAACTGTTCCAATTTGAAAACTGTCTTGTCACAGTACTGAATCGTAAAAGCATGTTTCACCACACTCAGGCTTAGCCATTACAATTCATCATTTATTAGTACAGAAAGAAATTTGTGGCAACTGTTTTTTTTAATTATTTTAAAAAATTAATTTATTTAAAAGTCAAGGCTGCTTTTGTTAATCTATCCTAGATACTTTCTTATTTTTTATTCATTGCTGCTAGTGTCCACTAAGCCATGTGTGCTAGTAGAGATCTTCTTGCATAGCAAAACTGAAACAGCTGGCTGGATGCTCACTGCAGTGCACAAACCTACATAGGAATTTCCTCTTTTTGCTGCATGCAATTTAATGACTAATGATTCTGAGGAGAATTTCATTCCTGGTTTGTTGGTGATCTATTGAAAGGCTTCGGGACAGCTATTTCGCCACTTATGTTTCCTTTTCTCAAGAGCAGAGCTACTGTTGTTTATGTCCTTCCTAAAGTACTTTGGTATCTGCTGAGGAAGAGTACTATATAAATGCCTGTTTTTAGTAATAGTCATATAAAAGGTACAAACTAAAACAAAAGTAAAAAACCCCAACAAAACAACAAACAAACTAATCCAAACTAAAATAGGTCCCGCTTTTAGTACATCTGCCTGACTTGATAGAAAAGTTAAGGAGGTTATTGTGAGGATAGGTCAGCATTATAGAAAACTGAAAGATTTTCTAAATGAGAAGGGGAAAAAAAGACTATAAAACACCACAGCTTGAGTTTAGAGACAAAGTCTGAAGACTAGAACAGAATTTGAAGAGTGGCTTGCAAAGAATGCTCAAGTTGCTGTGAAGAAGTTTACTTTGTCTGATGTGGGGAGACAAACATGAAATCTGATGACCAGAGCACAGTAGGGATACTCAGGTGTGAACGAGACAGAGCAGAGAAGTGTAACAGCTATTTTAGTCTACTGCTGAAGGCTTTGATAGTCCCCACTTCCTCCTTACTCTTTAGGGAATACGGGTCAGAGGAGTTAGATAAATTTGTTATGAATATACAGGAGGAATTAGACCAAACAGAAAACTTAGGTAATTCTTCACAACCGGATGACATTTGGCAGAAGTCTTTGGAATGGCTCAGATGTAAAACCGCATAGCATCTGGCAAAACCTTGCAAACTGTCATTGCAAACAGCGCAATGCAACGTCTACTGTGCTAAAAGAATAACTCCCATTATACAAAAAGGCTAGGAGCCACAGATGGGAAGGTAGGAACTACAGACCAAATACTCTGATTTCCTCCCTGGTAAGGTAAGAATATCTAAAAGATAAGACCACTGAGAACATGCAAAAGCACAGTGTATTGGGTTGGCTCAGCCGGATTT
>NW_009736791.1:463119-465871 GCF_000703405.1 Apaloderma vittatum | reverse complement strand
GGTGGCTGAGCTCCTCGCTGGACCCGGGCAGGCAGGTGAGGGGAAACAGTCTAGAATTACCTTAATTGTCCTACTAGAGGGGGTTTCTTTTTGTTAGTTTATTTTAAAGTCAAGGCTGATACTGACCAAGTTCTAAAAATATTAGTTTAGCTGCTGTTGTCAGAAATAAGTATTTGTCTTCTCCCAGTGCCTTACCTGCTCAGTTTTTCCGTAGGTGTCACATACTGCGTGGGTGTGTAGCGCTTGTTTCTCTCCTGCAGGTTTCTGGCCTCGCTGTGCTGGGAGCTCTGTGCATAGGTACAGAAATTGTCTTCATAAGAAATGTTGGGTGCTGCCGTAAGATTCTAGACTTCTCTGATTGATGTAGGCTTCTTTTTACAGTGCTGTAGTGTCAGTAAGTTGCCCACATCTTTCTGTTCCCTCTAGGGGGACAAAATAAACATACAGAACATTTGGAGAGCTATCTTTCTCTGTGTATGCAATAAATAGTACTGATATGTTAAAAAAAACTCCTATCTGCCTTTTTAAGAGAAGGGGACTGGTTTCACTGAGTCTTTTGTGTAGTGTATGAAGCTTCTGGGTTCTTTGACTTTTAGCTGCTTTGCCCTAAAGAGTTAGCAAACTTGGAAAGTTGGGTGTTTTCTGTTTTGGGAAGCTGGTACCTCCCCCCCCCCCCCTTTTTTTTTAATGGAGAGGGCGTAGCAACAGGCTGGTTATTAATCTGCAGCTCTTTAAGGACCTGGTTGTATTTGAAAGTTGCAGCAGTGTATCAGCACATAATTTAATGCGTTTTGTGGCTCTGGTTGGAGAGAAAACAACCTTAGTGTGTGGGATTGCCCTATCTTTTGTAATAATATTGTTGTAGACATTTATTGAGTTTCAGAGTGGTAGAGGCTCGTGTAAATCAGAAGTGTTGAAGTTGCTGTATATTCAGATAAATGTGTAACCGGATTGAAAATCTGGCTCATGAGGGAAGGGAAAAATTATTAGAAACACCACTGTATTTATTTCAAAAGCTTCTATTTTAGGAGTTAACCCAAGGTCCTCTGACCTGCTGTGGGAGGCAATCAGGAACACTCTGCCTATAGCTGATACTGCCCCGAGTGAGTTCTTACATCACCTGTGTGAATTGTTTCACCTGTGAGCACTTTAGCCAGCAGTGAAATTTGTACTGATACACCTGTGCACTTTTGTAAGAGTAAGCAATATGGTGGTGTGAATTTTTGGAAATGAGGTATCTTTACAGCTATTTTTTCTCAGAACAATTGGAAGCACTGGTGCGTGATTATTGAATCTGACTGGAGCATCTGCTGAGCAATTTTGTTTTAATACAGTTGGTAGATGCTCTTAAATGAAAACTTATAGATTATACAATATGATCCTGGTCCTACTGTTGGTGTTGGTCATAGGGAGTGATTCTTGCTATTACAGTCCAATTAAAGGCAGCACACTGTAGGATAACATACTCTATGGAATAGTGGTGATCCTACACCAGTAACTGAACTGACAATTCCAGGGATTTAGAAAAATGAAAAGGAGGAGGTTTTCCACTTACTCTGCTGCCCTGTTGCTATTTTTTAATTTTCAAGGCTTCTTTCAAGACCACCATTTTTCTTCAAGATGCCTATGTGTCTTTTTAAAACCAATAAAAATATCAGCTCAGCTCTGAAAGGAATACTGAACTGGAGCCAAAATGACAGCTAGCATGATGTAGGATTATTCTTGGAAGCATTATTTATGCTCAGCATGAAAGACTGAAACATGCAGACTTTTACAGACACTGTGATAGGCTTTGTCTCAGACTTAGATACATAACAAATAAAATATTTCCTTGGTTGCTTTAAATTTAACTGAGAGTTCAGATTCCAAGCAATGTAGTTATTCTTTTGAATTACAGTAGCAAATATAGCATTAGAAATATAGTGATGCTGCTTGAGAACCACAAACTCCTCATCATCTAGGACTGGAATCTTGCAAATGCTTATCTGTGTGACAGTTTGAATATTTACTGGTAAAAATATCAAGCGAGAAGCTTAAACTTCAGGTGCTTGCAGGTTTCTGGCTGTAGTCTCTAAATTCTGCATTTATAGTTAAGACTGAAGGGAGAAAAAAATCAACCAAAAGACAGAAAATACTCAAAGCTATTATAAGTTGTTTTTTTTTCAGGCTGTGACAGAAGATGAAATTCTCCACGTGGAAACTAGGAAGAGGATTTTGCTGGTAAGTACATGAGAATTTCATTCCTTCCTTGTTGCTTGAACCTGGAGACCCAGGGAGAGATTGGGAAGGAGTAAAGTACCCAGAGGGACCCACTGAATGTCTCAAGATACACCGAGGGGCTCTAAACAGTCTTAATTTGCTACCAGCCATTATGAAATAGTATAAACCAATTCAGGAGGAACTTTACTTTTTGTAAACAGTTATCTGGATTACAAGTAACTCTCCGGTTTGCCAGCTATTACAATAGCTTCCTTGCCCATGCTGTAGGACGTCTCTAGAAGTTTTCAGTTTCGTAGGCCTATAAAGTGAAATGGACCTATGCATGACCAAAAGTGATGCTGTTCATGACTGTGCAGTTGATTCTTTCATGGTTTTTTTTTTTCCCTCTATGTCTTTGTTTCTAGTCTCCAAAGAAATTTGGTGGAAGCATAGTAGCTGAAGGTTGGAGTCCATAATGAGCACACAGCCCCTAAAATAACTGAAATAAATGACTGATTATTTGTTATTACATGATTATTTTGACACAATGCTG
>NW_009736791.1:455536-463088 GCF_000703405.1 Apaloderma vittatum | reverse complement strand
GGAAAGAGAAATACAGATTATATTCAGGTGTAGGAAAGTTTGAATTCTAATGCAGATGTGTCACTATGAGTCATGCTGCTGGTCAGGAACGTATCAGCCAATGAATAGGAGCTGCAGTTTGGGTTTGTTGCCTGCGATCTCTGTGGAGCAATCACATTGTGAATATTATCAATTAATTCTTGGTCTTCCAGTCTCTGAGGAGCTGGCTGAGAGTTTCACAGAAGTAACGAAGAGATTGAATTTTGCTGTCCCTATAAGGCTGTAGAATTAAAAGTGTTATTTTGTGGCAATAGCACAGTTATGGAGGAGAGTGTGGTTCCAGATGTCTGTGGATGGAAGAAGTCATCAGTGGGGCACTAGGGCTGTGCCCATCCAACTCCTCCTCTTCTAATAGTCCTGCACTGAGCAGTCAGTTGCTGTCAGCATTGCCTTCTATGCATGAAATATAATAAAATACATAATCTTTAATATTCAATTAAAATCCTCTTCCCTTTGTGATTGAAATTTGGCTTTGGTTTTAAGAGACCTCTTTAAAAAAGGTGAAAATTAAGGAAAACACAGTAAAGTTTGTCATCTTTGCAAGGTTATGAGCAAAAATGTAGGGAAGGTCCTGCCTTTCTCCACTAGAAGAAAATCTTGTGGCAGGTGTATGACCTAGAGTGGATGGCATCAAAATCTTTCCAAATCTGTTGATGAAGCTTTGTTTGTTCTCATCTTCTGTTACCTCTGTGAATCAAAATATCATAACCGAAGAAAATATTTAAGTAAAACTATATGTCATATAGATGTGTGTGAAACGATTTTAAAGTTGCTCTGCAGAAAAATGTTAGAATGAAAATTCTCTCAAAATAATTTTTGGGTGTAAAGATTGTTTTTCACAACGTTTGAGAGCAGGTTCTCTGGTGTTTTTGCCCATTGTATGAGGAATTTCTCTCTCAAATCCTCTAGATGGTGCTACAGCTACAGCACATGGAAGTGAACTCACCGTTTTTGTCTTGCTTGTCACCTAGTGACATATCGTATGAAAGGATTAATGACTTCAGCTACTATGCTGTTAACAGATTTATGCAGGGAGGAATTGCAGAGGTGGATTACCTGTCCTCAGCAGGTAAAAGTAGAACATTTTATTATAGCTGTAGAAGTCCTACAGGAACTTTTGTGTGGTCAAATTATCCCCTCATCCCTTGAAATCGTACCTTGAGCGCTGACAAGGGCAGAGGTGGCCAACTGTAGCCTGTGGTGCTGATTAAGTGACAGCAGTAAGCCTCTTAAAACTCCCAGCAGATGTTTTTGCTTTTGTATGTTAATGAGAACTTCACGAACCATTTTCTTTTCCTTCTGAGAGGAGATGTAAGTACATGAAAATTGCTTTCTTATATCAAGAGCAAATTGATAATAACCTGGGTTCAGCTGTAAGGCAGAAGCTGTAGAGATACTTTATTTGGTAATTGTAGAAAACTAATGCAGAACTTCATGAAAATTAATTTTTTATGTTCTGCTAACTTTGCTTGTACTGAAGTAGTTAAGCAAAATCTGAATTGTGAGCACACTGATACCTGGGCTTTTAAACTGTCCACTCAGGCTTTCAGGCTGGCCTGTGAGTCTGCTGTAGTACGTCCCGTACCATCTCTAAGGTGGCCACTCTCCTGCTACCCTGGTTATTTTAGTGGGTAAAGTTTAGGCAGAGCAGACATGTCAGCTCATGGACAGTATTCCTGAGCACCTGGTGACCTAATGTGATGCTTTGTGTGGTGTGCTGTGAATATACAGTGGAAGGAGTTGTGTCTCACAGAGGAGGATGCTGTGCCATAAATGCTAATGTTCCACCGTCCTGCCTTGACAGGAAGTACCCAGTGATGCAGTGATTTTAGAGAGTGACTCTGTTGATGACGGAATCAAGTGGAGGTTAGTACTTTTGCTGTCAGTGAGAGTGTGCTTGTGATTAACTTGTATGGAAACCCTGGGCTCCAGAAATGTGAAAACAAAGGGACATAATCTGAGAACGGAACCAGCTATCCAGTCCCTGTTATACCCGAGCCTTATGTTTAGCTCAAGGCTGTAGATTTTGTCCTCTGTTAGAATAGGAAAGAACGTGACTATCTTTAAGACATCTGTCTATACAAGGTATTTTTGGGCAGTAACAAAGGGGTAGGCCTATCTGTGGAACTATATTGAAAAATTTCACTTGGGTAGTTGTATCCTTTCTGCTCTAAGTTGATACCTTGCGTTTCAGATTCTTTGTAAGGTTGGACAAAATTTGGTTAGCACTTTTCAAATAATATAAGGTGGGGTTTTTTGTATTTCTGTTCTATGAGATGAAATATTGGCGTCTTCATCCGTGGACACTATTAAAACACCTATAATATTCTTCATAGAGTAGAGAGTTTGCTTATTGGCCAGACTTTAATCTGGGTAGCAGAAGTCTGTCCGAAGGCTACAGTTTCTATTAGGTGTTGCAATAGTGATGGAGGTGACTAGTGACAGCAGGTGAAGTTCGGTATTTTTACTTCCTGTCTTAAATGTCTATTTAGTGTCACTTTGCTCTCTTTGAAGCACAGCTGTCCTTCACTCCAGAAGATAAACGAAGGACTAGAGCATCTGTAAAGTTTGCATATGTATTTTTCAAAATGCTGAGGTATTTCGGTTTGCAAGAACTGAAGGCAAACCCACAAGTTTCTGTGACCTGTTGTGGCTACTAAGTGTGCATATCCACATTCAAAAGTTCAACAAAGATAAGCAGCAACTAGATGGTTTCCCGCCAACCATCAGTTAAAGTTAAAATGCCTATTTTAATATCCTGCGTATCTGCAGTGGACTGACTGACCTTGGACACAGCAGGCTGGAGGTGTTAATGAAAAGTGGAGTTGGGGCTCTTTTTACATCTCTCTAGTGTTCAAATGTGAGATTCAGTATTAGACTGGCCTGGCTGGCTAATGTTGGCATCCTGAGAGAAAGAATGGATGCATCTGGACTCCTGGCAATTTGGATCTTTACAGATAATCATGAAAAGCCTGGACTAAAACTGCCAGTAGATAATAGAATGGAATGGAAGCTACTAGAGAATTGGCGTGAAACTTATTATGAGAAACTTATTAGGAAGATATTTTTCCTTTCCCATTACTTAAGTATTCTGGGTAGCTTTGATGAAAGTCACAGTTAGACTACTATCCAAAAACGCAACCTGTAGGTTGATGGTGCAATATTCTTGCTTATTATTTCTTCATCTCTGTTTGGTCCAGAAGTAGGAGTTGCAAAAAACCATGAAGAGTCTGTGTTTGTAAAGCGAAGAAATGTGAAAACAGCACAATACATGTACACACATAATTAGATATTGTTAGATATCTCCATCACTAACAATACCAGTTCATTTACTAAGGTAAGACTGCTTAGAGTGGTTTTGTTTTTAGAAGTTTCTTTTTTTTAAATACAAAGGAAGTTTGCCAAGTTAGTTGTGGGAGTTACTGGGACTGTTGCTCTTAGAACAGTAATGAGGAAGGTAGTTGTAACAGGAGTGAAGGTGAGACAGATTAAAATTTAATTTGCATTTGTAGTTTTTCTGAAAAAATCAGTATTCCTGCTTTGAAAGAAAAGCAAATACAATCATAGAATTTTTATGTCACTAATATATTTGGAAAACATTTATGTTTAAATATGACACTGACTCCCTAAACGCTGCCCCTTGTGTGTGGCAGAAGAATGTTGTAACCAGTAACTCTTAGACGGGTTTACCTGGAAGTCAAGAGAAGGGAAGAGCTCTTTGTAGAGACTTGTTCTGAGATTTTCGTCCATTACTTGTCTAACAGAACTCAAGTTGCTGTAAACTTTCTGTCCAGTGTAAAACTGTGAGGTTCTTTGTAGTTGCTATAATAATCAAAATTAGCGCAACTGGAGGCTTGTTCTTCCAGTATTGATGTTAAGCTGTCTTCTTTGTAGGTGTCTCAAGATTGTGTATCTGGATCCAAAACCAGAATTAAATTCTATAGTAACCAAGAAAGCTTTTAGAGGTCATATTTGGCCATTGTAAAACTTCCTGAAGGAGTTAAGATTTGTACTAGATCAAGTTCTTTTATAACCCATCATTGCAGTCTCACCAGTTGCATTTTTCCTATGTGTCACTGTAACTTAGTGAACCTTTAAATGCTTTAGTCATCTTCTTCAGCTCCACGTCAGCTAACCTGCAAAATGCATTATTCAGATCAATCTTTGTACAGCTAGAAAGCTTAGAAAAATTCCAGCAGGCCGATAGCTCTGAGGGCACAGTGAAGTGGCGTCAAAGAAGCATCCTGTGACGAATTTTTGTAGTGTTCTTGAAACTGGCAAGCTCTCAACTAAATGTAAATCTATGACTTTGACATCATTAGAGTGGAAACAGAAGCCATGGTGAAATACTGTGTGCTATCTTCTGTGGGGTGGAAATGTTTCTGTGAGGCTCTACATGTAAATTAAAAAATAGCCATTGACACATGGTTTCCAAGTAACCAACATATAAACACAGGTAGATACTCTCTAAACACAACTTACGTTACACCATCAGTCACTATTCATGGGGTTCTCTTTCAAGTGGACACTTGGGTGCATCCTCAGTAGCAGCGATCTGTGATGTCAGGGCAGGAGCTCCTGCCAAGTGCCAAATGTTGGAAGCGCTTTTCAGTCTATTTCAGCTCCTTTCCCCTTCCTGTGTGTGTCTTACTGTTTTCTGAAAACAGAACGCCCCATTTCTTGAGTGAAAGTTTTCACAACAGCTTAAAGAGTAGGAGAATTTATTTTGTTTCTTTTGGGAATTTCTCATCTCCTTTAGAGACTGGCTTTTTAGGAGGTGCCAGTTACCAGAGTACCCGAATGGATCACAGGCAGGGAGACTATATCTCAAGTACATCTCCTTGAGCTCAGGGGAAGAAGTGAACCGGGAACCTGAGGCAGCAGCAAAGTACTTCCCTTTATTCTAACATCCTACTACCTTTCCTGGATTTTATGCAATATCCAGTTTCAACTCCTCTATATTTGAGGCAGGTTTCCCATCTTCTAAGCAGTGGTTTTAAACCCATATTGCACCTTATGTTTTGTGTGGTTTCTTCCCAATCTCTACTTTTGTTGCTGTTTTACTTTGACCCATAAATCATTTACCTTTTTTTAGAAAAGTTTTCTCATCTCCTCCACTGAAATTGTACATGAATGAAAATCTGAAACTGTTGCCAGCTTCCCTGTGTACAGTAGCTATTATAAGAAAATAAGTTCAGTATCAATTCAGTGTTAAAGTTATCACAATTTCGAAGTGCATAGTGCTGGTATTTACAGGTTTCAGGCTATGATTCTTTTCATCAAAGACGTGATCTTTGCTGTAGTATGAGTCAGTTGTTTGACAGTATTTGTCATAGTGATTTCTTCCTCTTCTCTGACAAGTGAGTGTGAGCCTTTTCAGGTTGCGCAGCCCAAGGATTTATACTGAATAAAGTCTGTTCAGAGACTCTCATGTCAATATAATAAACAGCTTTGGTTCTAGGCTTAAAATTATTTTTAAAAATGCCAGTCATAGCTGCCAAACAAATGCTAAAAGGATACCTGAGAGGATCTTTCTTTCACATCCCAATTCCAAAACAAATTTACTTCTGATGCCAGGATAAGTTCACTGGACGTAAGTGGAGTTTTGGTTTCAGCTTGCTTGCTGTGCAGATAGAACATAATTGAGGCAAGTAGAACGCAGCTGTTAGTCAATATTAGTGTAGTAAATCAAACGTAGTTTTGTTCTTAAGTTGTACCAGATAGAACTTTATTCAGAAAGTCGCCTTTTAACTCCTTTTGTGCCTTTTGCTAATGCATGCAGAGGTTCTTTGGTCAGAGATCCTGATTCTGAAATCTCTCTTCATTTGAAGGTTAGGTGGAGTATCAGCACTTCCACACTAGATCAGAGCTAGGAGTATTCTAGACTGGTATCGTATCTGACAACATTCAGTTTCTTTTGTTTTCACTGGTAGGCGGGGGACATTTTGCTATATAAATGTTAAAAAGAAAGTGTAATTTTTCTGCTAAGAGTTCACCTCGTGTTGGGGATCTTCAGTTCCTTAACCTCATGGAGAACCAGAAGGTCTTGGCCTGTTAATGATGTGTTGTGTGATCTTGAGCAAACCACTTCCTTGTGCCTCTGCTTCCCCTCCCTCTCTCTTCTGTTAGTCGTCCGGAGCACAGGACTCTGCTGTGTGCTTGCTCAGTGTCTAGTACAACAGGCTCCTCATCTCTGTTGGGGCCTCTCAATACTACCACTGCATAAAGGAAAAATAATCCTCCTTACAAACAGGGATGCAGCCTGGGAGTTTCAAAAGGGCAGAAGAGCAAGTCACTTTTCATGGACTCCTTTAAAAGTCAAAGCTTTATGCTCAGAGGCTTAAGGCAATTTTCTGAAACCAGTCCTGTTGCTGTTGGCTTCAGTGATGTAGGACAGCAGAACAGACTCCAGAAATCTTCCATTATATCAGTCTACCCTTTTAGATGCCACAAGGGAGATTTCAGTGCAATAGATTGAACCTCAGATAAGATTACATGCTGTAATTACCAGTGGGATTTATTTGTCCAGTTCTTTAAGTACAGAGTGGAAAAATGCATGTACATCCCTTAAGAAAGGGGAAATGTGTGTGCTTTTCCACACTAAGCAAAGAATAAGATGACATGTAAACATGGATGGGCAAAAAGATAAATGAAGTTATTTATGAAAACAAATATTCAGATTTTCCCTGTACCTGATACAACTATTTGGAATAGAGTTATAGAATGGCTGTAAAGTTTGAAGTTTAAGGGCTTTTTAGCTGTAAATGTAAGCTGAACTGATAGTTTTAATTAAATTTGAATTGGCTGTGGTATTAAACCACTTTAAAAGCCAACAGAGGCACTCAAGTTGCATTTAAAAATCTAATATTGTAATTAGTGATATCAACATTTATTATTGTAGTAACTGTACTTTAATGAATGTGTGCAGTAGTAAACAAAGCTACAAAATCTGAACAGCTCTTAAGAGTGTGTCGATTTCAGCTACACTTTATTCTTTTGGTCATCCACTTAGGTGAACCTGGATACTAAAACGAAGCTTTAAAAGCTAATCAGGAGAAAGTATAAAAATTATGGGACAAAAATACTTGCCCTTGAAGTTAAATAACTGTTTCTAGACTGAATTTTCTGATCTTGTCTGTGTCTAAGGTGCTGCCATTCTTGCCATGGTAACAAGTGTGTCTCACAGATTCTTGGGTACAACATCATTTTTCCAACTGTTGGAGCTGCTGTCTGACTTCTTTCAGCCTTGTGGAAACCGATTATGGGGAATGATGGTGTGTGTTTACTGTCATGTAATCTGCCCTAACACCAGCGCAGACTAGGATTAAATTTACTACTACTGTTATTCACACCACCTCAGACACCGTAATTGTGAGGCTTTTGTTCCTAAAGGGAGTTTTGTTAGGATCTCCCTGTATTTGTGAAGCTCCATCTATGTTGGCTGCAATCCCTGTGGTTACTTTCATTGCTTATGTGTTGCTTGGTCCTTGATTTTCAGGATCTGTTCGTTCAT
>NW_009736791.1:419414-455505 GCF_000703405.1 Apaloderma vittatum | reverse complement strand
AGAGTGGGCTTTGCTCTGCTTTCCATTTTGTTGACTTCTTTGTATTTAGCTTCCTAGGAAGTGAAGGAGATGTAAGCATAAGGGCGAGGCAAAAGGCAGTGTATAACGAAATTCATCCAGGAAGACCAGATTTTCTGTGAGAATATTAAATTGTCTGTTGCCCCTTAGTTGAGTCAGAATTCCCCTATTAATTCTAGTGGCTACTTGGCTGTCCCAGAGCAAGGACAGCTGTTTCAAATGTGAATTTGAAAAGCGTTTAAGCTTTCCTTGTACTAAGCTACTGGAGTGTAATCTTGTTGTAATCTGATTCCTAGTGAAGGTACATCAGCCTCCCCAGGTTGTTCCAAGACCTGTGTCACTGCTCTGCTTCATGCTGTCGTTTTCTTTCAGGTGCAAAAGAAGCTCTAGTAGGGCCTCAGAAGTGCTTTCCCTGGAGATTTTCCCTGCAACTGTGATCACCACTTTAGGATTCTCTTATGCTGCTTTGACCATACTCTGCACTGTAAAGGAGCTGAGATTGGGGAAGAGGATCTAACTGAAGGGTTTGGAGTAATTTCTGCAGAACCATATTGATTTCATCTCTATTAAATTCATTGAGTTTTCCCATAAGAGCTTTTTAATTTAACTGTTGCTAAAAAATGCTGCACAAATTACCTGGCAAGAATGCTGTGGAGTTATAAGCCCTTCAGGCAGTCCCTTAAAGGCAAAGCAGTAAAGTTGGATGAACTATTCACAGCCAGGAGTTTTTTATTCAATGAATTTACCGCTTTGTCTGTTCACAGATTACTGACAAACAGCCACTGACTTTTTATGAATTTGTTCATTATCCCAAATTATTCAATGCCTGGTTTGTGCATTGCAGTTTTAGCTTCAGGGCTGCTGGCAGCCGGATCCACAAGTATTGTTTGAATACCACTGTTTATAATTCTTACAGAAAAGCCCTATAAAACTCAATAGAGGCCTGGAGTTTTATTTCTGGGCACGTCTATAAAACTTAGCAGAAAATTATATCCTTACCATAAAATTCTACAGCTTGGTTTAAAGTAGTTATAATTTTCTACTGATTTCTGTATGTTTTTAGTAGCATTTACTTAAAAAAAGGAAGTTTCTTTCGTCACTATTGCTCTCAAGTTCTTGTAATTTCTGAGAGCAGAGAGAGTTGTTAAAATGGATGTAAATCTTTGGGAATTGTCCTCTTTTATCCTTGAGTTTGGTTGCACTGCAATTATGCTGATGCCCGTTATAAGACCATTTTTCACTATTGGGGTGTACTTGAGTGTCAGACCTTACTTAGTTCTGTCTTCTTTTAATCCTAGAATGAAAACTGAGGCATATGGAAAGGGATTGCCTAACAGGGAAGTGCATTCAGTTTCTTGGCCCTTTTGAGTGGAATGAAATGCCCGTGTCTCTGACAGCTCCTCAAGGAATGAGGCTTCATTAATGGGAATCAGGCTCCACTCAAATTTGAGATATCTCTGAACTTCAGAAATGTTTTCTTGGGTCTAGACATGCACGTTTGAAGAGGTATGGTGCTGTTGGAGACTAACATCAGTGTGGTTCCACTGAGACAGAGCTTTGACTATTTGCTCAAATGAATTGAAGATATAAAATCCTCTTCTTACAGTCTATATTGGCTTTGATTTGTTATATTTATGTGGTTTTTGAACATGTTCCCCACTGTCTTACTCTGATGTAACAAGGAAAGGTACAGGTCCATGGAGAAGGCATTAATCCTCCCGTATGCTGTCTACCAAGTCTTTGATTTGCAAATGTGTATAAAGAACCAGTAATTTACCTGATGGATTGTGCAGTAGCTCATTTCCATGTAGTAACGACACGAAGCATGTCATTAACTCCAAGTGCTGTGGTATCAGCGTGGTTTAAGGAGATCTTCCTACAAGCACTGCCCATGTAACAAGGTGGGTGTAGAACATGGTTTGCAGCTGCATCACTGTTGATGTACGGTGTGAGAAGGATGGATTGTAGGTGTTACTACTTTTGCTTCTGGAACTTGCCAGTGTTTCTTTTATCCTACCTGAAATAGTAATTTCCAGTGACCTGCTGGATGGAAGTAGGATGTTAATTTACCTGCTAACTCTGTTGCCCTGGAACAGAGCTATGTTTAGCTAGTTGGATATAAAAAGAATTAAAACATCACTAGATGACATTTCTATAATGCGTTGGTGTAAGACATAATAAAATATTCAGTGCTTCAACAGATGGATACAGCCACAATCCTTCTGAAGATGTTATTTTTAAGGATGTGGATTATGCTGGATTAATAGGCCGGTAACTTGGCAGAACTCAGTTTTTTGGTGTTTCAACTTGTAGAGCTAGTTATAATTTCCAACAATATTGGAAGTTACAACATTTACAAAAGATGAAAATTAACTTCTAAAATATGGCTTATTTTTCACTTTAATGAAAATTCTATTTCTAGATAATTCTAAGAACCTTAAATCTTTTAACTGCCAAAATGTTTCCTCCAGGCTAAACTTTGACAGATACTTAGGATTATCAGGTTAACATGTAATGGATAAAAGATGGTGAGAGACAGCCATTGTTAATAAACATCACTTTTCAGTAGTGGGAGTTTTTTATGCATCAGAAGATTTTAAAACCTTGACACCTGTCAAGTATTACTGGTCATGATAAATTATGTGGTCTTTAAATGCAATATTTAGCAATGCTGCAATGCTACTGAAGTTAATGGTATCTTCTTCAGGAGGAAGGAATAAAGGTTATACTGTGACCTCCAGAAACCTATACCACAATAGATCTTCATAATGGTGTATAGTTCTTGATTTACAGTTGGGAGCTGGCACATACTGCCATGAGTTCTTCAAAATAAACTTGACTTTTACCTTAGAAAATTCATTAAAAGGATGTAGAATGGTTACAGGAACTCTCCCTTCAATTTTTAAGAAACAGGGTATTTAAAGAAAAACTAGCATCTTTTATTAGTCTCTTAAAATTGGAAGAGGTACTGGCTCAGAACACCGGCTTAAGGCTTTCATAGTAAAGTTCTTCAGCAAAACCGTTTTTGAGAACTCTTTGCTTACTGGGATATTCCTTTGTGTCCAGTTGTTTCCTACTGTGGCATGAGAAGTGAGAGAGCTGGCTCGAAGAGGGAATGGTAGCTTTTATGGAGTCTGTTTTAGCTTACAGCAAAGCACATTTAAACAGATCAATTTCTTATTACCCGCTGCAGTTAAAAATGCGAGAGAGATTGCAGCAGCACTAGTTTACTACAATATTAATAAAGTTATTAAGATCTCAACAGTTAGTATGCAATGCTATTTGAACTATCACAGTTATCTTTTATACTTGGTATGGGAATAACTAACAATGACAGTGTCTGAAACTACGGTGTACTGTGGTGCCCACATTCTTGAGAGCTGGTGTAAATCTAGCGTGTGCTTCTTGAATCTGTAGTGTCTGAGTGTTTAAGAGTTACAGTGTGCAAATGTGCTGGTTTTTTGGTTAATCTGGTACATCAGTGTAATTAAAAGATGATACATCTTCCTGTCACACGATTGTGAGAACTCTTTCTTAATTCAAATTTAATATTAGAATTTTGTCAGAGATACCAGTTCTGGAGAAAAGTAGTCATGGTTCATTTGCGTGGTTGTACATAAAATGAAGTTGTACTGTGTAGTTAATGGTTCTCAAGTTTAATGTATATTACCTTGGGGAGATTGTTTAGATACTTGGAGAAAACCCATAAAAAGCCTTTTTCTCAAATACTGATCTCTTGAGATCAGAAGATAATAACGCATAGCCAAAATAAGGAATGAAGAAGTGTCGAGGTCGTTCATGGAGAAACCATATTTTACTCTGTGAATTTGCAAGGAGTTTCCTGAATCTAACTTTTGTTTTTAGGTTTAAGTAAACACATGTATCTGTTGGCTTTTGTTTTTTCCTTCTTTTTTTTCTTAAAATGTTTCACAAGACTGAGGTGTTTTAAAGTTTGCAATTGTGCCTTTGCTATATTAAGGTAAGTATAAACCTGCACTTGGCCTTGAGCCAGGCTTTAGTGAAATATCTGCAGATAAACTTGTTAGAGAAACTTACATATTACTGTCAGGGTGATGTTTTATCACTCACTTTGCACAGTGTGTTTTGAGCTGTGTCTCTACTACATAGCGTTTCAGGTATCCTGGCCTAAAATACCATGGCTTGTTGAAATGTATTTTTTTAAAAAAATTGTACTGTGACCTGTTATTGAAACAATCTGACGTTATTCACCGTATGTCCCCTTTGGTGCTCAAGTGCTACTTAAAGTGTCCGTGATAATGTTCTAATCAAAGGATGTTTCGTGTGTTCTCAGCAAAGAGTTCCTAGAGCAGCCTACAGCACTGCTCCAGACCACGGGGTAGTGTTCTTGCTGTGCTCTAAATGGGTGAGGTGCTGAGTGTTCAGTATTGGTGTCACGGGATTATCTTAAGTGAAGAACATGGTGGAAAAAGTACAAGTGGTTTGTTTTGCTATTACTTTTTTCAAGCCTTTGGGAAAGATTATTTGTAATGTCCTTTGCATGCTCTATAGCATCTTTACATGATCTTTTGATCGTTTTTGTCAAATTAATATGCCTTTATTATTGCGTTGAAGAGTGTCTTGCAGCCCGTAAAGCCTGCACATTTTATAAGGAGAAGCTCTTAGAGAGACTAGCATGCAGCACCTGGAGTATTATACAATGCACTAAAATGGCTGAAGACACATACTCGCTCTTTGTCCCATCTCAGCATGAGAGGATAAAAATTTGGCTCTTCCAAAGCATCATGTCAGGTCTTGTAGATTATTCTTGTGGGTTGTGCCTGGTGTTGCCTGGCCGGAATGCCAGCAGGGCCTGCCATCCTGTCAGCTCTGCCTCTAACGGGGAACTTTCACAGGAGTATGACATTAGCACAGTTCAGCACGCCTGCAAGAGGACAACAAAAAATTGCTGTTAATCTATTAACCTTTTCCTGTGCTTCCCATGTGCGATCCAGCAAGCTGCCTTGGTTTAGAGTATATTATCTGGAATAACTTTCACTTGAGAACTTGACTGACGTAGTTTTGCATGAAAGCATCACTGGCTCTGCCTCTAGAGTCGGCACCAGAAAATGCGGGCTCCAGTGCTGAATCTGGTAGAATGCTTCTGGGGACCTCTGCCACAGGAAGGAAAGAGTACTCAGTTGGCATCTCTGTCTGATTTACATCAGTTGAGGCCACAGCACCTCATCCTTTGCTGGGATACCTGAACTGGTTACCTATATTTGTTCTTTTCACACGTATCCCACCCCAGAAAAACCCGCCCACCAGAACTGACTAAACCAAACTTCAGAGCTCTCACTCTCTCCTCTGAACTTCTGTGCCCAATGCTGAATTGAATTTCGCTGCATTACTTCCTGCTGTGTGCCGATACGAACAGGAAGATCAGGCCTTGTGTGTGTTCGCTTGCTTCTTGATCTGATTTATGCTTCTTGCATCTATTGCTCACTTTGGCCTCTTGTTGTGTGCCAACACAGTTTATGAAATGTAACTGAATTGTTTCATGTTGTTACTCTCCCCGGCTTCAGCTGCTGGGTGCTTGTTTTTTGAAATAGCAACTGAGAAACAGTTCATCTGCATCAGTCCGTCACTCGCCTTTCCAGTCTTCATTGGAAAATGAACCCTTCTCCTTCACTCATCCTTTCTCAAGCTATGGAGGCCAGTTCCAGCAAATCTTCATTCACTGTCACATCTTCTCTTAAAAACCAAAAATATAAAATATTATTTTTGTTGCCCTCTGATGTACCTTTCTGGTTTTACTTTTTACATTTTTTTTTAACTCTGAACGGAATGTGGATGGAGTGATGTACAGTATTGTGAAATGAGAATTTCTTCCTCTCAAAATTCCTAAATAACTGATTTATCCTGCATCTCTATTTATACCTTTCAGTGTTTCTCATCTTTGCCTTCCTGTTCTTTACTAAGATGGTTTTCTCTGGAAATCTCTCTAAGGAAATAAATTCCTATTGAGGAGTACTGAGCAGATTCTACTAACAGTTTTCTCAGCTCCCTACCAGTACAATTTCAGTAGTTTAAGCTGTAGTAGTTTAAGCTCTTTGCATGTGGTTTGAAGAACACATTCGGATCTGTTCCATTCCTTAATTTACTTAATTTGGGTGAGAACATTGGGTTCAGAACTGAAGCTTGACTGTGGCTGTCTGTGTGGAAGGTAGCCGGGTAAGTGATACTCTGTGCTGCTACAGACTATGAGATGCTGGGCCAAGGCTGGGACCTTCTGCTGGAATAGTCTATTTAAACAAAAAACCCCTGAACTAAACAAAAAAAACCCTGTGTGTGTGTGTATTAGGACAGATACATGCAGGAATCCAATCCAGTTGCATTTTGTGGTATTTCTGTCTTAATTTGCTAGACTGTGAAAGGATTATGACTTATTTGGAATACCGTCGTAATTATTTGCTGTCTTTTATTTTCCTTTTGGAATGTATTTTACATTTGTATGTTCAAATTGAGTGGTACTTCTGAGGACTTTTTAAGGTGTGAAGCATAAAGAACCCTAACCCTGGGGTTGTTTTCCAGGGGACCCCACATCTATCATTATGGAAATAACTTGTCAGAAGAGCTTTGTTCTTACTTTGACACTGGAAGGATTAGTTAGCCAGACTTTTCTCGAGTGCTCCTCTCTAACCAGCATTTCTCTGTCTGTTGTGAAAAATCGTGCTCCTGTTTAACAGACCAGAAGATGGGGATGTGGAAGTGTCTGGCAACCAGTAAATGAGTCATCTTACAGAAATAACGTGTATCTGCCCAAGTTGACACCACCGCGCTCAGAATATGCTTAGAGTGACGCTTCCCGACGCTATGTGCTACACCCCTGGAAGCGCCTGTTCGTAGTGTGTCTTTTGGGGCTGTTTAGAGATATCTTTAGAATTAAATTATGCTCTTGTGAAATTAGTCCTTTGGCAGTTGCAGGGCCTTCAGAAATCTTTATTGTAGAAATGTTTGTGAAATTCGTGTGTCAGCAAAGTCTATGCAAATTTGTGTAATAAATGAAGGAAATGTTGCTAGATTTTCAGTAGTTACTCCAGTGAGGAGATGCCTGTTGTTTGTATTCCCGTTCTCCTTACGGTCAGTGTGTCAGACACTGTGGATCCATAACCAAGGAAAGCCAAAGAGCTTAAAATCTAAGCTACCCATATTGATGGTTTTCTTTCTTTGATCTTTCTCTAGTTTTTGCTCATGAGGTCTTCTAAGGATCAGTAGGGGTGTGAATTAAGATTGAAAAACTTTTCCTTAGTGACCAAAATATATTGTTTATACTTATATTTTTTCTCTAAAGTCTTATATTTCTTCAGAAATTGAAACCTATCCGCTTTGACAGAATAGTCCTGAGCTATGAGAAACCTTATCCTGTTAATCTCTTTAACATGGTTTCGCCTTACTCTTTTTCCTAAATATATTTTTGAAGTGTTGTCATCATCAAAGACTTGCTGTTTATCAGCTGATATGCAAAACATACAGAAAAATGCAAAAAGGTCAAATCTTCAGTGGGGCTGAAGAAACAGAGTTCGTTCAATCCTCTCCCTGGCTATTTGAGCTTATGCCATCTAGGAAAACTACTACTTAAGTGTCAGTCAGTATGAAAGATGTTTAATTCTTCCATCTCTTAACCTCTGAGGAAACATCTTGACCTTCTCTGACTGGAAAAAAAGAATGTTCCCTGGGATTCTGGGGAGCTCTGGGATGTTTGAGATGCACTGGAGCAGAATCTATGTAACGTGGAGATTTTGAAGTTTATATTCCTTTAAGGAAGATGCTCTGTCATGTGTAGCTCTCCAGGAGAGGAAAAACAGCAGTTGTAGATTTATCTGATTTTTTTTTTTTTCCTATGGAGTTTCCTGTTCTTTTTCTGCTCTTTTCAAATTAACTGTATTATGTATTTAGAGAAAAAGGCAGAGTCTAAAAAAGATCAAACTGAGCCCAAATCTGATTCCTGAGTGTGATTTAAAGGCTTGCATTTCCCCAGACAGCCATGTCGCAAGATGCCAAGTGCAGAGGGCATTAATCATCTGTACCTTACCTCTCTGAGAAGCTATCTTCAAAGCAGAAAGGAGAAAAGTTCTACCCTCTAGAGATAAATGGCAGATCGTAAGTAGTGTGAGGCACTCAAATACTGTGATTATGAGCTCTATAGAAAAGCATATAAATAATACCAGGAGATGCTCAGATACTACAGCTTACTTATGAAAATAAATAAACTGCATTAAAATCTGTCAAGGTGCAAGCTTCTCTCCCGTATCAGGACACTTTCTATTCTGAGAGCCAGGACCTGTTGTGCAGGCACTTGGTCCTCATCCTTCGCTTGCAGGCCCTTGAGAAACAAGGAGGTAAATCACCATGTAAAATAGCATGAAAGCCTCAAGGATGGATAACTCCTACAGGCCTGCTTAGGTGCGTGTCCTTTTCAGATTTTGAATTTGAAAGGGAAAAAGCACATCTAAACAGAAGCTTCTAGAATCTGAAATTTGAGAGTTATTTAAATGTGAGAGCGCAGATTCTCGTATGACAGAAGCAGGAGGCAGATTGTCTACTGACTTCAGTGAGAGCATTAGATAAAGATTTCACAAAGGTGCTCATAGCAATAATGCATTAGCTTCTGGTGAGCACCCCACTTATCTGCTGGAGAGCTGTACCACTCATTCAGCAAGATCAATATCTAAAATAAAGTAAAAATGCATTAATTGGAATTGCTCCATTTTGTATGTATTTTTTTTCTAGGCAATTTTGAGCTGTTCTGGTTAGTTGTAGTTTCTCATCAAATGTTTTGCTGTTAATACTACTTCACTCTGCTGGGCTGCAGATAATTCTTGATATAATTTACATGATAAGCAAGTTCAGAAACTGAAGTACACACATCTTGTTGGTAAGATCCCTAAATTAGCCTGGTCTTGTGTGAGCCTTATCAGTGGGGAAATTTGGTTGCACTGTGGATATTTGAGAGAAAAAAGAAAAAGAACTGCAGTGAACTGAAGAGAATAATTTTTAAATTTGAAATAGTATTTGAACAGAGATTATTTGCCTCACTCAATGTGGTGTGTTTCTAGGGGAGCACGTACAAATCATTGTCTGATAAGTAAGTTCTGTGTCTTGTGCAGAGATAAATGCTTTACTGTAAATTGCCATGGATTTTTTTTAAAAGTCTTAGCAAATGCTTTTATTTCTGTCTTCTGATAATCCGGTTTCATTTAAAGAAAATATTAGTATTTAATCAGTATTTAGACTATGCGAGGCAAGGTGTAGCTTTCTTTTATATCATCAATTCTATCTTGGTTGTTGCTCCTAAATGAAGAGCTAGGGAAAAGTTGAGTGGACAAATCTGTCTTTACTAGTGGTCATGAATCTGTACAGTGCTGTGGAACATCTTGGGGGTGAGATTCCCTTTAGCTAATGCTTTGGAGCATGTTGGGAACATGTGCGTTCTGTATAGATAGAGCAATTCTAAAGTAAAACTGCTGAGTTTGGTTTTTTTACTCTTCCAGCTCCAAAGGTAGTGAGTCCCTTAGGTAGGTTTTCAGGAAAAAGACAGAAATTGATGAGTAAGTTATTATTATTATTATTATTATTGAGTCTTTCTGTTGAAAATAAACTAAGCACTACCTTAATGAAAACAACCAGTTGCCTCTAGCGTTTGATTTACCGGTGTAGTCTTGACATCTCCTTCCCTTTGGTGAAAACTGAAGTGAGATGGAAAGATTTGAGTTGCCACGTAGTTAGAACAGGTTTATTTGTGCCATGACATTTTTTTCTAGAATGATGAAGTGTGAGATTTTGAGAAGGCGTTTGATTAGATGCTCTTGAGATTTGCTTAAGCTGTAACCACAAGAAGTGAAGAAAAGTGTACCTGCCAATGCTTACTTTGCTAACATTTTGTCTAAAAGCAAAGAGTTGTTTTAGTTTAAGCAGTGGGTGTCAGAAAGGTGCAAAGTTCACTGAATTCCTCCTGAAGACTGTGTGAATTGATGAGCATCAAAACTTAGATCTAGAAGCAGTAAATCAAAACTAAGATTTGAACCATAACAGTCTTCAGCAGTTTTGGAATTTCATTTTAATCCCATGATACCGATGCTATAAAGTAGTGCTCGGATTTGGGGAAGGTTTAGGTGCAAAGTGGCAGTTCATAGCTTTTGCAAGAAGGCATTTCTTGTGAAAATTATTATTAAAAAAATGTAGACAGATAGACATCTGTAATTCTACAACTGTAGGGAGAGGAAACACGGATTCTGTACCTTAGAAGCATCTTTTTTCCATTAGTTGTATTAACAGGAATTGAGAATTCTAGTGTGAGCAGCACACTGGAAACTTCCCAGTGTACATCACTGAATGTTAGGGGCAGTGTGGGGTTACCTGATTAAAAAAACCTCACGGAAAAAGAAAAACCAGCTGTGTGAGGGTGTTCAGGCTTGGGACTCTTGTAAGCTTTTTGATGATGCTGCTGCAGGCATGGAATGGTTTGTGGCATTTAAGTCAGGTCAGGTTCTCCACTCACTAGTAGTGGTCTTGCACAGTAGGTTACTGTGGCGAGAGGGTGAAGTTTTGGATTTGTCAAGATCTGAATAATCCAGCATCCAGTTATCTATGGGCAAAATACTTTGGCAAAAAAACCTATCATGATCTTTATAACCAGGGTGCTAGGTGGTCATTGATTTAGAACAGAGTAAGCTTCCAGTTCTACATCCTTCCAGAGCAGTTTGATTCAGTTTGATACATGATGTGATGTGTGCTATTGAACAGAAATCACCGAGTCAGAACATAAATCCTTGATCCTGTATCTTGCTCCTTTTTCTTTAGAAAATGACTGACAGGACAGTGCTCACACAAAAACTGTGGATCTTCTTTCACCTGGCAATTTAATGAGTGTCTTTCCTTCTTTCACCTGAGTGGCTCCACAGTTTGTGTGGAAATTTACTTGGTTAGTTCTCAGAAGCAGTAAAAAATTACAAGCATTTGGGCCAACTACTTGAATTCAAGAATATTTTGGTACGCAGTTATTTTGGTAAAGGGCATTCGAAGCTCATTCACCGTTTTGAGTGTCCAGTGTGTGCTTTCTGCAAAAAAGAGAGGAAACACTGGCTCACTGGAGCATTACATATTCTGTTTCTATAAACTATGTAATAAATCAAGGAGACTTTCAAAATTATGGTTTGATTCTATATGGGTGGATTGATTTATTATACTTGTTTTAATTATGTGTATAAATATCAAGCAGTTTCATGAGATACTAGTCTAGTGTGCATTCATTATGACCAAATACCTACGTAGAATAACTTACAGTGACAGAGCAATCGTTGTGTTCAGTGGGGACTGTCGGGGCTGTCCATGCAGTGGAAGTGTCAGCTGAGCCTTGAGTTCTCTGTAACAGAACAGTAAATGCTGTTGGGGAGCAAGGTCCTCCCAGCGGGGCACGTCTTTGGAGCTGTGTTTTTGCAGCTGTGTGCAAAACCTCATAATTATGAACACAGTGTGAGATCTTTGCTATCGTTTTCAGGTACAGTTCCTGCAGGTGGTATTTACACGTGGTAATGATTGATGTATGTGTGTACCAAACAGGATAGCTTTGGGCTTCAGGCTTGTGCAAATGTGGTCTCACTACAGGAAGCTTGAAAACGAAATCATGTGTATGTTGAGATTTGCTGTTCTGTGGGTGCATCTGTTTCTTGATTTGTCCTATTTTGAAAGGAGCCAACAAGTTTGAGTTCAGTGATACAAAAGCTTCCTATGTAGTATACTTTTCTCTGAATTGTTTGTTGCTAAGAGATTTCCATATTTGGACATCGATGGTTTTCAGTTCAAGTCCTCAATTAAGAACAATTCTGAAGTGAAGTTATTGCAGCTATCTTCTTCTGAAGACCTGAAACGCCCCATTCTTAGGAATTTTCCCATTTTCATTATCTAAGAGAAAGAAAAATTAGAAGAAAAAGAAATGTGGAAGTTCTTAATCTTTGATTTAAGAAGCCTCACTAGTTGGGTCAGACTGTCAAATTGCCTGATGGACCCAAATCAAAGAGCGATGCCATGAAAACATGTGAAAGATAAAAAAAGGGTTAAAAGATTTTTCTGGGGTCTCTGCACATTGAATAGTCATCAGTTCTATTATCAGAATCGCTCCTGGAATACATCTGAAGATCCTAGTGAGAACATGATCTCCCCTCTAATTAAATTCTCATCTTTGCCCAATGGTTGAAAGGGCAACTGTCTTAAACCTTTGAACTTTATTTGTAATACAAAGCTTCAATTAGATAAAAGACAATAATTAGCAAATCTTTTATCTTTGGGCATAATTAAATCTTTAAGGAAGGACATCTTAATCAATGACTTGTAATGACAAGTTCATAAATAAATTAATTCTTCCAATGAGTGTCTGGCAGAAATCAATGAGTGTTAAAAGAGATTCAGGATGAGGGGACACCACTATAGAAACACTGTAGCTCAATTACACTTGGTTTAAAGATTCTCATCTATAAAGTATTAGCTTGTTCAAAAGATGATGTATTATTTAAAGTAAGATCATTAAAATATTAACCTCTAATTGTAGAGCCTTTTTAGGGTTTCCATCTTTACATAGAGGTATTTCACTCTGGTTTATGATTAGCTCTTTGTATAGGTTCTCTGCCGAAATATCTATTCAGCCGAAGGCTGTCCTTGTTGAGTTCTAGTGACAAGTCTTGTTACTGGAAGTGAAACTTGTCTGAGCAGCCTAGATGTGTGCAGCCCCATTCGCTTCACTGGTAAGGATCTCCCATCCAAGTGATAACTTGAGCATTTTAAGCATGTTAGGTTTAATTATACTTGCTCAAGAGATTCCTACTTTCCTGATCATTAAACACTTTATAGTAGAGTACATAAGGAGCCACTCAAGGGGTTTCGCTTGGTGTGGGAATGGTGAATGAAGAAATTATATGAATTCATGATAGGATCCGGTCCTCTGTGTGAGAGCTCTTCTGAACAAGGTGTTCCTTGTGAGGTAGTGAGCACTGGAAGCTGCCTCTTGCTTGAGGGAATGCAGTGAAAGCACGCTTGATACAGAGCAGTTAATGGCAATGAGACCTTCTGAATAGTAAAGGTAACAGTTGTTTACAAATGACATTAGTAAATAGACCTTTTTGCCTTCTGTCTCCCGCTTTGCTAAAACAGAAGGTCAGAATAAGTAAAAATGGCAGCAGCTTTGCACTATTTTGCTTGTGTGCTGCTCTTACTAAATCACACTTCTTTCTTTCCTCGTTTACAGATCAGATAGCTGTCTGTGGATATGTTGTTTTGGGTGCACCATTAGGTACCTCCCTCCCTCCTTCCCTTATCCTAATACTTTAATATTGAGGTTTTGAGGTTTTTTATTTGGGTTTGTATGTTTGGGTTTTTTTAAAAAAATATAGCAAGTATTGCCAGTTGAACTCCTTTTTATGACATTTTCCTGAGGTTTACAGCATTTGGAGTATATCTGAAAGTAACTTTTTTCCATTTGAATTTTGAATGTGCTGCAAGTCAGAGGTGCGAGGATTTGGCTTGATTTCCTTTTCTTTCCCTCTTTCTTTCCTGAATTCTCTTTCTGTAAGAGGTGGCAGGAAGTTTGATATGTATAAGTGGAGAGTAAGTGCTGCAGCTCTTGACAATTATGAATGAACACTCTCTCCTATGTATTTCTCTCCTTCTGCCTATTAAGTTGTTCTCCCCGATTAACAAGTGCAAACGGCCTTAACCACTCTGAGTTTTTCCAGCAAGCTTGGACTGCTGACAGGTTGGGAGCTGCAGTCCCCTGCATCTTGCTGGCAGAGCTGAAAGGCTGCTCTTGTGTTTGGTTTGCCTGGCAGCCAAGAGGAAGAGCTGTTGGGCCAATCTGCGTGTATGGGTCTGGTCTAGCCACAGCCAGTGTTGTTCCTCTCCATCTGGAAGATGGAGCAAAACTAGACTATACATGTGGAGGTATTGTGGCAGAGAAAAGCTGGGAAAGAAGAGAGGTTAAGGTGTTCAGTGGAGAAGGATCCAGGACATGCTAGAGCGTGAGGTCACGGAGGTACGAGAGGAAGGCAGTATGAGTAGAAACTGAGGAGGTTGCATTTAAACAGGAGACAAAACCACGGAAAGCTGGGCTGTGTTAGACTGCTGCCTTGATCTCTTCTCTCACTCAGGGAATGAAAAATTTGTTAGTCTCGTAGTGCCCAACAGTATTGAATAATTACTGTTTCTCCTAGTGCTTTAATAAGCTGCCGTATACATTTATTTTGGTCTTGAGTGGTGAAAATGTGCAGGTTCTAGAATGATTGATTCTTTCTGTTTTGTGGGGCACTGAATATCAGATAAAGTTGAAATGTTAGTGATTTCCGATCTGAAACTTGTTAAACAGCGCAACAGATGGAAAGTTCTGTTCAGGTTATGAGCGTCCAGATCTGTCACTGATTAAAAGAAGGGTGGCATGTGCTGGTGGCTGGTCTTGATAGATATCTCTGTAGAACAGTATGACAGGTTTCCCCCATCCTTGTAATCCAGTAGCCCTGCTGCTGACAGGCAGTATCTGCTGCCCCTCATATGCTGTAAAGATCAGTTGCTATCCATGTGAAACTGCGTTATAGCTCAGAGCATCTTTGGACAGATTTGTTCACAACCTGGATGTTTGCTGTTCTTCACAAGGCTGATAGGAATCTAAACCTCTTGCCTCTTCAGATATATCCTCCCTTTAGAGCTGTCATCCAGGTTGTCAAAACTTACCCTTAGCAAGTTTCAGCTTTAAAGGTCCTCTTATCAACACAGAAACATTCCTTTCCATCCCACTATAGCTTGTCAATGAGAGCCTTCATGTGTTTACTTTGAAGCAGCCTAGGAATCTTTTGCTGAATTCTTTCAAAGGAATTTAAATAGTTCTAATGGCCTTATTAGCTTACAGGCTTTTAAATGTTTCACCAGCTGCTTGATTCAATGCAGTATAAATTGTAAGCCTTTCTGCAGTAATCTCAGCTTTTGTCGGGGAGTTAAATATTAACTCTTGCACCTGCTTTTAATTCCCTGCAGGGTTTGTTAGAAGCAAATGTTGCTTTCCTTTCAGGTGCTCTGGGTTTTGTTCTCTGTATGTGCTTTACATGAGGTCACTTTGAAGAAGACTGAGACTGATGGATTTTTTACGTGTTCTATCCCAGTAGAGATCTTGGTTGGCAAAGGAGCTCCCAGCTGCACGGGTAAACTCTGGCTGAGTCGTGGATTAGATGCAAACAGATTATGCAGTGGGAGGCCCTTCGCAAGGCTTCATTCTACATTACTGCTATCCTGTTTTTCAGCATGCTGGTACTTTAGGTCATTGAAGAAGAGAGCAAAAAGCAAAGAAAGTACAAGTGGAAGAAACAAAATACAGCACACTTAGGTATTGGTTCTTTAAAGACATAGACTGCCTCCCACACATTTCAGAATGAATCTCAAATGTATTTTTATCATTCACAGTGATTTCTGTCTGAGAATAATAAAGAGATTTGACGCCTTGGGTACTTAATGTTCTGTGATGTGTATTGTAATAGCTATATTAAGTGTAGGAAATACCCTAATAAGAAACAGTTTGCTAGTGTGCTGATCTAGTTGATTCTTATCATAGTACCCTGTAAAATAATAATTGGAAGATATGACAATAGAGATGTCTGATTAAACAGCTGATAAAACTTGCGCAGTTACACACTGGAAGTGATCACTTGGAAGTGATTTTTTTTAAAAAAACAAACCCTAAATTTCTAACATGTTTTTTATGCTACCTTTTATTCAAAATATTGTGACCTTTGCTAAGTGAAGTAGTTGATGAATTGAAACACTCTGAATCTAAGTTTAGGAAAAAAACCTTAAACCTAAAACATCTTTTAATGAAAGAAATATATGGTGAATCGAGACTATACTTTTAAAGGAATATTTGACCAACTGTAGATTTAAATTTTTTGGAAGGAGATATTTAAGTCACTAACAGCAAAGTAAGCTTTATGTAATTTCTTATACCTCCTGGCTTCCCTTCTCTAAGCCAGTCTCCTTACTCCCTCCCAGCCCCTCTTGTGTTGTGACATCCTCCCCCAGTTTCTTGTTTCTGGCAAGCAAATTTTAGTTGCAGTAGCTTGTACCTTTCCCCTTCTCCTTCGACATGGATTGTTTTGTCTTTAGTCCTTAGTGCTTAACATCTTTTCTGCTCTGTCTTCCTTATATCTCTTTTTCCTCTACATTCCTCTATTTGTGAGCTTGTTAGACTTGGCTGCTTGCTCAGGTAACTTCATTTGGTGTCTGTCCCGATACAATATTGCCTCTTCCCTGTACTTTTACTTTCTTGAAGAATTTACTTTATGTATACTTTCTTATAAGTTCTAGTTCAACAGAATTCTTTAAAAGAATCTGATCTCTTCCTGAATAAAGCTACTTCCTTCCAGTTTCCTGGGATTCATGAGCACATGACTGTAACAGGAGTTGTATTTTACTCTTTAACTCCCTGCCTTTTTCTTTAGTAAGAATCCTCTTTCAGCTGTGTTATATGTCATATTTTTTCCTCTTGTATTTACTATCTGATAATTTGTATCTGTGTACATTGATTCTGGTTTCACTGTATGTTTTTTTTATAATGCTCAGTCTTCTCTTCCATTCTATTTTAATGAAGTTTTTCTGAAGCAAATGCCATGTTTTACTTAAGGAAGTCTACAATTCCAAGTCTTCTTGCTTAATTTCCCAATCCCAACGCTCCCGTGGAAGCAGTCCTTACCAAAATAGTCCCTAAAATTCTGATTTGACTGACAATAAGCTTTGTTTTTTCTGAGCGTAACAGTAACTGTATCACCCTGGTGTAAAAGCTTTGATCTCAGCATTTCCAGAGCTCATGGCAATGTATGGGCCAGGCATATAGTACACAACATTTAGTGCAGAGATTTACATTTCCTCTGTCAAAAGTAGTATTGCTGAAGAATTTACCTGTGATTCTTGTTTAAGATTTTTCTTGGATTGCCAGCTGCTGGTATTATGCTGAGGTTTTGGTCTTGTTACTAGAAAGTTAGGTCCTGCTCGAAGCTGCAATTACAGTAAGCTTTGAAGGTGATAGAATCTGGTCCAACCAAAAAAGTCTGTTTCCTCTTCAAAAAATACTACTCCTTAAATTCTGTTCACTTGGGTTTTTGAAAATCAGAGAAGGTATTTTCAGAATTTATTCGGTCTAAAGTGAGTACTGTAATAACAACTTTGGTAAAATTTTACTGAGCCTCTTCATCTGTGTGGATAAATAGACTTCAAGACCAAAAGGAAATCACTTTTCACTGTCTTTAATTATCAGTCCTTACCTCAGCCATGTGAGTCCCTAACAGTTTCTAGGTACTTTGGATTTGGGGGATTGTTGGTAGTGTTTTTGTGGGGTTTTTAAAATGCTTTTTGAATTCTAGACCCAAAGATCTCCAGCTGTGCACTCAGGCTGCTGGGACAGCCGAGAACTGAATGTATTCAGGTAAGTGATAGTCACCGCACCGGCGGCATCAGGTCCGATGAACGTCGGGGCGTTGCTTTCCTTCCAGGCCTTGGCTGAAGACTCAGTTTTCGTCTGCGAGGGCAGGGCTCGGGCTTCTCAGGGTTGTTGTGTGCTTTCCTTTTCATTTGCCCAGGATGGGAAATCAGCAGTGCTTGGAAAGGGTGGCGTGTTTGACATCCCGCCCCTGATTACACTGCTGCCAATATATGGGAGTCAGCATAAATATATCCTCCTACTAACTACTGATGGACTGGTGCTAAGTGTTTATTTTGGCTTAAAGGCGTACTGGGATGTAATCATCGGATGATGTTGTTTCAAATTTTCCATTCAGTGCAGTTTTCTGGCTGACTTGGCTGTGTGTTTCAACAGATAAATGTATATACGTGGTTATCCAGTGGTCTATGTAAAAAAATAACAACATTGCCTTTACACATTATTAATATGCATTTAGAAATGAATGAGTAACTTAAATAGCTCCTTGCAGATGTTACTAAAATACCCTGAGTTAGGAGAAAAAAAAAGATAAAATATGTAAAACTGCATGTACTTAGTTATTTATGGGGTTTGCTTGCTTTTTTTAGGCTACTTTCTGACTTTAAGTGCACTCTGCTTTTTGGCACTTACACAGTTGTGCACTGATGCTATATGCTAGTATTTAAGAGGCATAAATACAGCAGAGTGGTTTCTTTTATGATTACAAAATTGTAATGTATTTTTTTCTAGTAGAGGACTAGTGTTCAGCTGCATGTGTAGCTTTTTGATGTTCTGCAATGGCCCTTTACAACTCCACCTTCTGGCCTTGTAAAGGAATAAGTTGTTAGGGCTGGGTATGTCATTCTTACCTTTGGAAGAAGAATTTTTTTGGTGAATGCTAACAGCAAGAACAGAAGTTAGCTTCTCTAATATTTAAGTAGTGTTTCTTGTTGTGAGCATGTGTGTTCATCTTTGAGCGTGGCAGTGACCTGGACTAGCCTGTCAATCTGTTCTGTGCCATTTTGCATAATGATGTAAAGGTAGGATTTGTAAATCACCTAAAAGGCTTTGATTTTTTTAATTCTTCATTTTGAATCTAACTTTCTAGCACCCATCCTCCTCAAGATCAAGAACTGAAAAAAACCACCAAACCCCAAACCTTGAGTCGTTCACACCTCTATCTTTCTACAGAGAATGATCAAATTTGTAGTCATATATAAAGAAAAGTTTCAAATGACTGGCCTATAAAGGAGGTCACTGTATGCAGCTGAAGATTATGTTCATTTTGATATCTGTCACAGTGGGACTCTAGCTTAGTCAAAATATGGTGACATGAGAATAAATTTATCTCTGTAGTAAACCTGCTATAATGTGCACAATGAAGCTGGGCTTTTAAAATTGGAGTGTGTCGATGAAATGACAACAGTACCCCTGAGACTGGCAAGATGGCTGCTTGAGAAACCTGATTTCAAAACCCCACTTCTGATTTTCCCCTTCAAGTGTTGTTTATGTCCTTGGTCATCTTGCAGTTTTTCTGCGTGCTTGCTGATAGAAAAAAATGAGGATGTGGGAGGAGAAGATGAACTGAGAAGTGGAAGACGACTCTCTGGTCTTCTCACAAAGAATGTACCTGTTCTCAGTCTTGAGTCAACTGGCAGCGGAGAGACACTTTTCCCCATTTTACTCTTCATGGAAGTGAGGCTGTGGCTACCACATGGCTGTTCTGTAATTGCGAGGTGATGACAGTGTGGTGGCAGTGGGGAGGCAGAAGCGAGGTTAGACAGTGCTGAGCTGGAGGGGAGTGGTACGCTGATGCAATCTGCTTATTGCCTTGGAGCTGGTGAAAGGAGATGGCCTCCTTTCAGAGACCTGGCTTCATGGGAAAAATGCTGCTGCTGACTTTCTAAGTAATAAAGATACAAAGAATTAGGTCTGAGGTGGGTTGTTACTTTGCTTTTTAGTACAGCCCTGCTTCTTAGCTCTGAGTAGTGGTGCCCTGATGGGAGTGGAGGGAGCTCAAGTCATTGGCACTTGCCAAGAGGCAGTGGCTGGCACTGCAAACACTTCCAGCTTGGTCCTTTCCTTAGCACCTGGGAAAAGGAACAGAAATAACTGAACTTGAGGACTAGGTTTATTTTCAGATATATTTCCAGCTTCTTTGGAATCCTGTGTGTGGCAAAAAATATTTTTGTAATGTATTTTGAGTGAGGTTTGGTAGTTTGCTTTCCTGCTAAGTGTTGCTTATTTCTGTAATGAGCATCATCTTGGAAGACTACAGGCACAGCTGTAAGAATATTGGTAAGTGTCTACATGACTAGCAAAGCTGGTAGGAAGGGAAAGGCTTTGTTGAATAGCTTTGGGATTTGGCCCCTAACATTTTTCTTGTTTCAAAAATCTTCAGAGAGGAGAGAGATGGACAGATAGAGATGCACACTCCCCTACCAGAAACCACAACAGAATGTTGAGGTGTTCATCTCTGAAGATGAAAAAAAAAAAAATTTAAACCCCTGTATTTGTTAGTATCTCAATCATGTCAACAGCCCATCCTGAAAGAGCTTGTGTATTAAATATTCTCCTGCTGCCTTAAAAGATGTGCAGATCAACTGAGCCATCTTGAGTCTGAACTAGATTTCACTGGTAGTCTTCATGAAGCTTGATGGCTCGAAACCAACGTATTAGTCAACAGTTAAGAGTTGCTAGACTACCCGGACTTTCAAGATCTGTAAACCTGAGCATCTCTGTCTTTATGGGCTCAAGCCAGGCACAGATGCAAATATTGAAGTGGGTCCAACAATTCATTGCTTGGGTATGAAATATGGGCACGAAGTTTAGATAGGGTATCACTTATTTACAGTTGACACGACTGTCCATCCAAGTCTAAATCTTGAAATTTGGCTCAAATATCCCAACTCGAGCAATTGTACATAAATACTTAGGGAGGTGAGCTGGTGATACAGCTGTAGCACTGTAAGCTAAAATCCTGAGAATGGGACTGCTGCCATTGACTTCAGTGGAGCCAGAAAGCATTTCCTCATCCCTTTTACATGATAATTAGGGTTGGCCATAAAGCCAGTCCTCTGTCTGTATTAAACCTACACTAAAGCCAACCATGTATTTGTGGCTCTTTTTACTCCAGAGTGTTTCTAGGATGTCTCCCAGGTGCTTAGTGAGGGGCTTGGCTGCCTGAGGAATTGGTCAGTAAACAGCTATTCTTTTAATCCCTCTCTAAATTTACAGTCAGGAGTAAAAGAAGGGGTCAGGATCCAGCACTTTTAGAGATGATTCAACTGCAAGTAGGCCATGGTGGAGACTGACCTCTATGGAAGTGTTTTGGACCTCTCGGGACCAGACTGGACTGCTATAAGGAGCTGTATTTTGGTGTTTGGTCTCATGAGTGCGTTGATGTTGGCCCTTACTATGAGAAGTGTGTGCTGTAAACTCATATAAGAAGCTCATGGTGCTGCAAGAACAGCTTTAATTTAGATGATTTAGAATTTTAGGTTAGTGTTAGAAACTCCAGACCTTGTTTCTTCACTCCTCCTTTCAGGCTGTGTCTTTATCAGTGACTCCTGCAGCTGGCTTTGAAATCAGGATTTGCACAAAGCTGAGCTGTGTTTTAATATACGTTGTCACTTTTGGAACACCTCAGAATTGTGACTTTTCCCAACAAAGTAACTAGAGATGTAAAAATCAATGAAGGAAACAGTTAATAGACTTCAGGACAATCAGAGGGCTTTGGCTCCTACTGCAAAATATTAACGGCTGTAATTTGACCTCTTAGCCAATTAATTTTGGCCAGTGTAAAATTCCATACACTAAATCTGTTTACGATACTTCACTATTCTAGGCATCTGATACTGTGCCAAGACCTTAATATGTCTCTGAACAGAGGTCAAGTCATGGCCTTAAAATGAAGACTTGAAATACAAGCTGTGTGTGGGTGGGTAGCCTTATGTCCCTAAGGGGCTTATGAGTTCCTTTTCTATGGCTGTATGATCCGAAACCCTGGTCACTGCTCTCTGTATTACCTTCTTGTATTTCTTAATCAAAATAAATTCATTTTGCAGCTCAGAAATGACCTATCTTTTTCACAGTTTGTCCATACCTTTATGTTTTTCACACATGGCTTTAGTTAAATATGCTAGCAGTTATCTCTTGTCTGTGTTGTACATCTGTGCAAAAATTCATCTTTGTTAAACTTCCTTGACAAGTCTATTATCCATCTTGTACTTTAGGGTGGAACAGTTGTATCCTGGTTATTCTGCGTGTGCTACCCAGTCATTTAACACTTCATTTTTCTGTCTTTGGCTTTTGGGCCTGAACTTCCCTCTGAAAAAGTCTATGAATACCAGTGAAATAAACTGATTTTAATTTAAAAAAGAAGTGCAATCTATTTGTTTTCCTTCCAGTCTGCAGAGTGAACAGTATTGGTTGCTGCATGGCAACATATGAACAATACCAAGTTGTGTTAGATGCAAATGTATGCTGGTTACTTCTTGTTCAGTTTCTTTAGGTGATACAAAGCTGTGTGTAGTGGGTGTTTGGTCATGAATCGGATGAACTAGTGTGCTGAAGGCTGTGCTGAGTGAAACACAGCTGAGCACCACGTTACCAGTGCTGTGTGAGTGTGTATCTCACGGAAAGATGCTCAGGGCATCAGATTCTGTTCAGGTTGTCTCGGGTCTGGATGGAGGGCTTGGACCACTGACTGCTTTGTTCTCAAGAACCGATCAATGTGTCTTACACCACAGTGAAAGAGCAATTTTCTGAGATACTCCATACTTGTGTACTTGTCTGCTGTCGGCATGTTCTGACAGGCTTTTTTTGTGCAGGATTGAAATGTTGTTGCTCAGTAAATTAAAGGTGTGCCAAGCAGCTTGAAAATAGTAAAAGCATGAAGTGAGTATCTGCTCTTCCACAGGTCTGGATGTATCAGCAAGCATGTGCCTGAGACCTTGAGAAGCTTCTCTAAAAGGAAGCAGAGCCTAACAGAGTGATACCGGTCAGTGTCCAAAATGTTTGGATCTTTAGATAATGAAATAAAAATGCCTACCTTCTTACTACCATTTGGATTGTCTTCTAAAGTATTTCAGTACGTATAAATGCTGAAAACAAATGGTAATCCTGTTGGAGTCACTCACTGCAGAATGCAGATTAAGATTAACTCGTGTAGGAATGACAGATGACTGGGAATTACCTGCCAGGGATTAGTGTGCCCCAGTTAAATGGCAGAGTAGTACATCCGTTGGGGACTGACCTGTATCTGCCTGCACAGCACCTGGTGCAACTATTGCTTTAACAGCAACTGCTGCAGTTATTTGTCTCTTACTCTTTTATCTGTTGGTCATTTCAGAAGATAGTACTGTTTGAAAGATGAACTTTGAAAGTTTATAATGAAAATACCAGTATTAAAGCATCCTAGCTTAGTACTAGGAAGTTAAGTTTTGAGGCCAAATCCTTGATTTGCTTAAACCTGATTTAAATTTAGTTCAGTGGAGATGAGCTGGTTTGCCAGAAGTCTAGTCCTTAAGTGAAAGGAATTTAATATTTTTTGGAGGGAATGAGGAGAGTTAAAGGATGATGGTGAGGAGCGTGGGAAGTTGAGACCAAAATTAAAGCACAAGAACAAATTGCCTAGTCATTTCCATTTTGAATTTACTTAGCCATTAAAACAAATGAGATTGTCTGTCTGTGATATATAGTTCCCAACTGATGTAAAGGGTATGAAAATAGTTAATGGCTTCAAGAAGAGAAACGATAGGGTTTTATATTATCTAAGGAGATTGTCTTTGTAAAGCTGTTCCCTGGGTACTGACAGGTGGTGTTGAATTTTGCATACCCTGTATACTTAAAAGAATAAGATTTTTAGAAGGAAATAAATTACAAAGCCCTGTGCAGCAAAGATTGCTTCTTGAAGTGGAAAACGTAGAATCGTCCAGCCCTGGAATGGAGCTACACAGTGTGAGTGGGATAACAGAACTGAAACTGGATCATGCATCTTGTGGGAAGTTATGCTTGTATTAAATCTGTTTGTTGTGAGGGTTGTTTTCTAACCTCTTGTGGTAGAGAGCACCAGTGGAGTTCAGACTGGTGTGCACAGCCTGCAGGCTTGGGTATCTGGGAGGGCTGGGAGGAGTGTTCCACCTCAGCCCCATCTACTGAAGAGAAACCTCTGCCTTACTGAGGCCGTGTTTGCTCAGGGTGTTGAAGGATAGGAGAGCTTGTTACATAGGACAAGTTTCTCCCACTTTTATAACTTGCTTCATGCAACATGCAAGTAAAATCTCTACTGAATTAAACTGTACACAGTGTGGGCTATCCCAGTGTTTCAGTATAGGATTTAATCAAATCTTCTGTATGATGGTGGTGGAGAAAGCAAAGGGAAGAAGCAGCAGAGAGGGTGCGTGCTTTACTGATTCAAGTATTTGAGGTTTCTTCAGTCCTGGGAAAAGAAACTGAATTCGTGTAAGATCTTAGGCCAGAAAGAATGCTATATTGTTTTTTATTTGAATATAATTTTTTTTTCAACAGACCACCAGATGGTAGTGTTTCCTTTGCAATTAGAGCTAAATTCCTAGAATTGAGTGCTCTTGTTTGGCTTAGGTCACTCAAGGACTGCTCAATATGGGGTAGAATTAGAGAGTTGTTAAGTAAGGAGCAATATTAGTTAACTAAGCAAAAAGGGAGGGGGGAAGCCCGTGTGTAATCGTCAGCCCAGTGCGACAATAAAGGACTCGGTGGAGCAGAGGCTCATGTCCTGTGTAGTACAGATAAGCTGCTTGTCTGGAATCACAGAAATATCACAGGTGATTAAAGCAATAAGCCATGAGACAACTTGAAAATGTTCTATCTTTTGCAATAGCAAAAGTTACTGTTCAACTGCAGTGCTCTTCAGAAATATCAGACATAACACGCACAATATCTCTTATTGCGCATAGTTTTGTTGGCAAGTGGATAGAGCAGAGAGGTGATGGATTTAGAAGGTCAAAATTAGCTGGTGGTGTCTGGTCTTTGCCAAACTGTAGTGCAGAGATGTGCCCCAGGTTTGCTTTTTTCAGGTGAGGGCAAGATTACTGACACCTTTTGTCAGGTTCTTAGAGTGAGCTAAAATATTATTCGAGAATATATTATTTCAGTTTCACATGGCTTTCAATAACTGTCTCAGATTTATTTGGATCAATATGCCTACATGCTTGGAAAGGCCTTGTTTTAGTCAGCCTCAGAATTGGAAAAAGAAATTGTACCACACAATGTGAAATTTCACACGAGTGTGAGAAAGTGATTTTAAAGGCTTTTCTAGCAGAGAGCTTCGTAGCAGGAAGTTTTGATTCATTTCTAGACAGAAAATGATGGAGAAATACTACAGAAGGGTAGTTCTGTGTGTGGTTACTTTGTTCTTGCTTTGTTGGAATACTCAGTGTTACCAGTTTTTGTAGGTTCTGGGATGCAAGGGATCTTTTTAAGAGGAGATATCTGACTATTAATAGATAGTATTTCCAATTATTGTTCCTCAAGAGTTAGAGTGGAATTCTGAGTCTGTATAGGATATCGTCATCCTCTCAGAGCAAAGAAAAATGTCTGTCATGCCCACCTGTCTCAACATCTGGGTGTAAAAAATTTCAGATGGGTATTTTGAAGTGAACTGCTCAACCAGTGAGCTTCAAATTAAGGAACAGTATTTGCAGAATTACAAAAGGACTTTACGCAGCAGGAGGGTGTGTAGGGGGGATCACAGAATCACAGAATGGCCTAGGCTGGAAGGGACCTTAGAGATCATCTAGTCCAACCTCCCTGTCATGGGCAGGGACGCCACCTCTTCACTAGATCAGGCAGCACATGGGGACTGAACGGGAGTTGAACCCACAACCTTGGTGTTATCAGCACCACGCTCAACTGACTGAGCTAACCAGCCCCCTAACGCATGTTATGATTTACTCAAAATGAAGAGAACAAAGAAAAGGAAAATGAAGAGCACCCTTCTTTGAATAAATTACTCGCTCTGTTCAACTGTGCCTCTAACAATTTTAGTGGAAGTTTTTTAAAAAAAATCATAACTTTCATAGAACAATATTACTCTCTACAGCAGAGGTTGTCAGAGCATCTTGGCCCTAATTCCCCAAGGGAGAACCCACAGTATATCCTTGTTTGTCTGTTTTGAGTTCTTTCCTTGCCCCACTGACCTGCTCTTCCCCTAGCCAGAATTACTCTACTCCCCATTAAACCAGCCGACTTGTGTCATCCTGTGTCTTGGTTCCTAAAAATTCTTCTCTCTTCCCTGAGGGACTGATGCATTTCCACTGGAAATGTTTTCTGCACCTGTGAAAGTATAGACTCTGTAATTTCTGGGTTTGCAAGATGTAGGTTTTCCTGTGCAGTGATGTATGGATGAGCACAGAATAAAATCTGTATCACAACATCAAAATAGTTTCCTTTAAATGTGATCCTTTCCTGTGAATTAGTGTCGCACAGCCTTTGAAGTGTGCTGCTAATTGCAGAACACAAAACTTGCTGCTGAGTTTGCTTTAAATCTACGCTTGGGATGTTTAATATCACTTTAAACCAGTGTGTACAGGCATGTGAAAGGATGTGTTTGGATACTTTACATCATCAACAGAAATGTGTGTGCACAAGATTATGTGGCGTTCTAAGATATGTGTAAGTAGGCAAAGTCTCGACCTTGGAACTGAACTCTTGCGACATTTTTTGAATTCTGGGAGATTCAAAAGTAAACCGACAGCAACTATTCAGCAAAGCGAGATTAAGTGAGCAGGTAAACTCAACAGTGAAAACGTGTAGAATAGCTGAAACTTGCCACATTTCATGTGGCTCCTGCATCGGGTTTCATATATTCAGGGTACGGCACTTTGTGCGTCCTTAAACTGCTGCAAAATGAGCTGATTTGCATGGGCAGAAAAGACGTTACAGAACAGCAGCTGATCCTACTACCAAATGAGGAGAAAAGTGTTATGAGCATACCTGCTTTTATTAATGTTTGATTAGAAATGCATTTGAGTTGTGTTTAAGGAGTCTGTTTTCAAGCTGCAAATTGTTCCCGCAGAATTTGACTGAAGTAACTAAAGGCCATTTTCTATTGTAACGTGCCTCATCTTTGACTAATCATTTTGGTATTTCTCATGTTGTCTGTCATTCTTCAGTTTTAAGATTCTGTCTGTATCTGTCTTGCACTGTTTAATCAATCGTTCGTTGGTTGTCTATAATAGGGAATATTTCAACTGAGTATTCAAGCATTGTACTGCTGCTACGGTAATACTTGTGATGCTTTGTTTTCACTTGTTTTTAACTCACATACTAAGACATTAACTAGGAAAATAGGAGACATCATATCTCCAAATTTGCAATGTTGCTATTTTAAATTTTATCTGACCAATATCATCAATTTTTTCACTTGGGCGACCCATGGTCTTTGAAGCAGGCGGTGTTAGATGTATAGTGAAAGATTGATAAGCTCATTTAGATGAGCAGCAAACTCTCGTTTTTATACTCTGCAGTTTTACAGTGTGCGTGAAGCACTCCAGTTTCTTAATTTAAAATATTTTAAAAACATCTTGCATATGGCTGTTCAGGAGCTACAAATTCTGTGTGTGCCAAGCTGATACTTTGCTTTAAAGATGTGCACTGCAAAGCTAAGACACAAGGTGGGTTTTAGGAGGAGGTTCATAAATAGGATGTGGTAAATGGTGAACAGTGAACCCGTAACTCATATTTTGATTAAAACCAAATATCCAGCATTGTAGGATGCCATACCTCTTTTGTTCCTGGGCACTTAAGGCTCTTGATAAAAAGAAAAGTTGGAATTGTGGTATGTGGATGTTTTTTGATGGTGTGGGGGTTTTTTTTATTTGTTTGGGTTTTTTTGCTTTTTGGTTCGATGTTCTTTTGGTGTGGTATGTTTTGGGTTTTTAGTGTTCAAGTGCTAAAGTATTCCAAAAAGATTTCTCAGTATTTTGGTTTGGTAAGTTACATTTCTTTTTCCTTTTTTTTCGTTTTTGTTTTTAATTATCCTGTGAACACTTTTTTAACCCTCTTGAGAATGTAATGGCATTGATTTCGTTATTCCTTCTTTTTAATACTACACACATTTTTGACCTGTTATCCTGCCTCCCCCTCTCAAGCGACGGCTGTGCACTTTTTCTGTAATCTTTGGACATACACTTATAACCCAATGGCAGGCGATTGCTTACGTTTGCAGAAGAAGGACAGAGGATGGAAGTTTAGTTGTCAGCATCGACAGAAAAAGTTTTGGCTTCCCTTTTCTCAGAAGCTGAGTTGAAGTAAACTAAGCAGGGCCGTTATTCCTCATGACTCAAAACAAGTTGCACAAATCTGTGGCAGGAGTGAGCTGCAAGGAGGGACCCCAGGAGCAGCTGTGGTCAGGGCAGCTGGCAGAACTGCTCTGTCACAGAAAAGTAAATGGCACTTGAATTTGGTTCTGACTTAACCTCTTGAGATTGATCAGTCAGAATTAGAGCAAAACCATAGTCATAAAATGGGAGCTGCCTTTCAGTCTCTCTCGCTGCTTTCCAACCTGCTGCTGTTTAAATGATTCTCCCTTTTCTTATTTTTTTTTCCTTTCAGTGCAAAATGTCCATCACAGGCCTAAATCTCAGAAATACTGATTTTGATCAGCTAACGCTCCTTTATTTTCAAATAAGCTCCAGTCGCGGTACACATTTGATTGGCGCTTTCCCCCAGCAACCTAATGCTCAGCTTGGAGTAATGGGAACACAAACCATTAATAAAAGATTAAAGAAAAAGCAAAACACCAGGATTTAAAATTCCAAACATATCTCTGTAGACTGCTTTTATAAAAGGCAGTTTCTTCAGCAGGCGTTGAAGTGCAATTCTTTCTACACATTAAATAATAAAATCAGACATGTGAACTTTCAGATTGCTGTGCTGAGCAAAATGGATGTAGTTCTTTTAAGTCTATAAAAGTAAAGAAAATCAGATTTTAAGAACCATGATCACACTTGAACACAGTTGGAAAACTACAGCATGTTACCAAAACCTCATTAAGCTGTCATAAGCTTTTTTGTGCATTTCCTTTCCCAGTCTTTTTGATTGCCAAGATACTTGTGTGTAAATAGTCTTTTCTAACTCCATTCCCCCTCCTCCTCCTGTGATACTGTTTGTGACAACACAGCGGTTACCGTGGGGATTGTGACGTGTGATGTCATACTCAGTGGGGTGACCTCGGTGAGCTCGTGAGCCTGGTGCAGGATGGAGATGGACAGAATAACTGCGGTGGCAAAAATGAAAAAATATGCAGGAAAAAAAAGAATTTTAACTAGAATAAAACGCTGGTGTGTGGGGTTGATTTTGTTCTTCAAAGTTCACCATAATGCATGTCATGGCAGTCTGAAGCATTTTTTTGTTTATTTTAATGTTTTTTGTGTGTTTGTTGATGATGTTTTTTCCTGAAAATTACTGATTCTGGTTTTGGAATATATGCCGCGTGATATGTAGCTAAGGAGAGATCGTTCCTCTACCAGGACAGGCAATATGAGGTAGGCTTAGAATGAAAAATGTAACTCTATCCCAGCTTCCAGAAAAGGCAGCATTAAATCAGATACTATAACCGTTTAGCATTTCTCTAACGCTTAACATGTGGAAATGTTACTGAACCTTCACAACATCCAGTATGAAGGGTAAGCAAGTGCTCGTATCCTCAGTTAAAAATTGGTGGATGTGTGATAATCAAAAAGGTAAGTGAACTCTCAAAAAATGACTCCTCAAAACATTGCCGGCAATGGCATAAAAATCTGGAAATTCCTGTCTTTTTAGTCCCGTGTTTGTTTCCGTGGATCAGATCTGCCTTTCACTGAAAACACAACTTTCAAACTTAACCTGTTCAATTAAATGATAGTCTCATGCATACCAATATTATACTGTTGTAGAGACAGGTAACCCTAGAGTTAGCCCAGCGTGTTCGTATTTGTTCAATGTGCAGCAGGCCGTGCACAGAACTCACACAGATGCTTTTGCAGCGAATGTGTGAGCTGAATGGGGCCGCACTAGGCTTGCCCCCGTATATGCAGATGTCTGCAAATTAAGCATCGTGTATATAAATCATCCTTTCCACCAACCCAGCCCAGAACCTCGAGGCTTCTCCCTCTTCTCATGCATGTGTGTGTTAACTCTTAATTTGTATCACTTCAAGTGAGGGGAAAATCAGGGCCTTCAACTTGTACGTCTTGCTCAAAACACACTCTTAGGGTCAGGGTTCTAATGGAAGTACTGGGGAACTCAGATCTTTAACTGTAACAGCACAGTGTGTGACACGATAATAAAGATAGGTTTTACTGCCAAGCTGTCTTGTGTAGACATTAGGAAAAGGATGATTTTTTAGTTTCCCTGTTGTAAATATACATACTTCAGCAAGGAAAAGATGTTAGCCAGGTCAAAGCCATTGCTCCCAGAAAGAATGCAATGATGAAATATTATAAATAGTGAAGGACCAGCACTTCTGTTAAAAGTTACCAACTTTGAAGAGTGAACTGCTGAATTATTATTTATGTTCAGGTATCATACATAGTATATTTGCGTATTGTTAATTCAGTGTTAAAAGCACTGATTTTCTCAATGAGAGCTACACACACAGGTCATTAGGAGGCCTGTTTATGAAAGCACTACAGGCACTCATGTCACAAAAACGTAGAGAGTTCATATTTGTAGGGAGTTATTTCACATGTGGAACTCTAAGACAAACCCTTCAATATTTAAAGAAATGTATCTCCAGTCTTACTGCAAAAAGCTGTCATTTGTTTCAGTCCAGATCAGATAAATTCAGCTTTCATCCAGTAACAGGTTTGAATAGGGCTGGTTTTACTCCTAAACATCTTTTGTAAATAAGACCCTCCTCTAATAGAGCTGAATTAATTTTTTTGAGGGTTTATCTCTCCACAGTGCTAAAATAATGGTTTCTCTGTTTGAAGATCTTTTTAAAAAAATAATTATTTTGTTAAAACAAACTGTGACCTGCCCACCCTCCAGACCTGAGACTGAGTCAACTGAAAGTTGAGTTTAATGGTGGGGAGAGTTTCTTTATTTTCCATCTATTTTTTTGCCAAAACGTCCTTTGCTATCTGCTCTGCTTTCTCACTTTCTGTTCCTCCCGAGAGCAAAACAGAGGCTTATTAGCTGTAGTGACATTTCTGAAAATCTGCATGGCAGCATCACTGTTGCCTATGGAATAGTCATCATGTTCAATTTTGTTGATCCTGTATTTGTTTGCTGGAAAGCAAATCCATCTCTTTATCTTCAAAGTCTGTTTTCCCAGGTTTCCATTGCTTAAAGAGCTCTACCGCGCTAGAGCAGAGTCCTTGACTGCAAAAGCTTATGATATTAATGTTTTGCTCTGCTGTTCTAATGATCAGTGTGATGTTTTGAAAGTGTTCTGTCTTGTCAGGCCTGTTGTTTTTGCAGTCTTTGTTGATTTGGATGTCAGCTATGTTTCCAATAAACTTCTGAACCCTGAGTACTTTCTAGTGGGAAAGAAAAAAAGATACTTTGTTTACCATGCTATGAAAATTAAAGACCTAGGACTTTCAAAAATACGAGCCTACAGTTAGGATCTTTAGCCTCTGTTTTGATTTCTAAAGCAGTGGCCTAATTTTCAAAAGGGCTGAGCATCCTAGACCTCCTGTTTGGGTTCAGTACTCTCTGGAGTAAAAATTACTTGTAGGTATTCAGCGTTGCGAGGGATTGTGTCCAAGTGCAGTGGCCGAAATCGGGAACACAATATAGTCATCGCAGCTGACAGCTGGACCACAATACAAGCACAATTCTGTTTTGATCTCTGTGTGCTCATGGCCCTGATACTGGGCATATTTGCTCTCTGGGAAGGAATATGTGGGTTGAGGCCAGCTCAAGCCTGTTGCTTTCTTCAAAGTTCACTTTTTCTCTTCAATTTTATACCCTGAGCTGAGCCACCCGTACACCTCCCAGTGCTGATCCAGTTGCTTCAGGAAGGTAATGCCCTCTATTGATTATATTAAGGAAGAGCATTTATCAGTTGACCCAGGGAGCGATGCTATGGTCTCTGCCTAAAATAAAGGCCGCCCTCTGATCCCGTTTGTGTGAAATTCAACTTCCTTTAAGATAGCTGTGGTCACTTCATGTTCTCTTCTGAGATTCATGAGCACACGTTGTCCTTGCCGGTCTCTCTGAGCCACCTTCCCTGGTAGCAATGCATTGACTGGTCACAACATCCCACAGGGATTTCTTCAGTGTGGACTCTGTGGTAGCTCCTGCTGGTTCTTAGTGTGCAGTCAGTATTTCAGAGACTCCTCAGTAGCAAAAAATTGTGAATGCTGGTTGTCGACTCTGTTTGGGATGTACTTCTGTTCCATACTTTGTTTGCTTGTGTTTTATGGGCAGCCTGGAAAGTGAGGAATAAAACTTCCTGAGCTAAAATTGGGTTTCTATTTTGAACAGAACTCCTGCATCTTTTTTGAATAATATTTCTCTGCTGTGTTTTCTGACAAGAACAAAACAAGTGTACTTTAAAAAAGTTGGAATTGATTCCCTTTGCTATATTGAGCTTCATTTGTGGAGAGAATTTTGGCATATGAAATTTGGAGTAAAATTTCTCTGGCTATGTTTTCAAGCAGAAAAAGCAAATAGTCTTTACAAATAAGTAGTTAGAACAAATGATTTGGCTTTCAAGCCAACACTGCAAGGGTAAAAGGAAAGAAGCTTATCACAGGATGTTTTGAGATGCTTCTGACTGAAGATTACGTTTTTTTTTTAATGTATGGAAAATAAGGTACTGGCTAATTCAACTTCTAAGACAGAGATGAGCCCAAATATAATATTTAAGCCCTTCAAAGCCTTTGAGAGAGAACTGGGCAGGCACAAATGAAAGCTCAAGTATGTATTCTCAATTCCCAGACTGCGCCAGAATTTGAGATTTGTCAAGGGTTACTTGGCTCCTCAGGAAGTGCCTGGTACAGAGAAAGCACTCCTGCATTTCCTACATTCGTATGAATGTCTTCTGGAGATGCTGACTAAGCAAGTTGCCATGCCTTTAGCTAACTGTCTCGCTGATATTCACCTTCTGAGGACATGCATGGCAGAGAAACCCTTGCTCTGGAGCCCCTGTCATCTCCTAGATCTTGCACTGCTCTGGGGCTGGCCCTGAAGAGCACCAGAGGTTGCACTGTGGGATGGGAAAATCTGGAGAGCATTCCGCAGGATCTAGCTCCTGTGATGTGCTGCTGTGGCAATACCTTAGAAGAAAAGAGTAAAATGAAATGATGTAGAGCGTAATGAGCATCTTCTGAATGTTTCAGTGTTGTCTTTTGACCAGCAGCTGCAACCCAACTTGTGCTTTGCTATTTTTAGTGTAGAGTTCAGTCTTAGCAATGTATCCTCAAGTGCTCTTTGGCAAGCCCATGCAGTGAGGCTTGCCAGCGGTTAAGCTGGATTTCCTAGAAGTTAGTGGGAGTCTGAACGAGTCACTTGAAAGTTGGTACCTGAGATGGGGAAGCAACTGTGGAGCCCACACTGCTCCCATCTCTTGCTGTAACCAGTAGGCAATGCTCCTATTGCTAATAGAAGCAAGAGGTTTGGAAACAAGCAGCAAATGTTATCATATTTGCAAGAATTTCTTAAGAATGTGTCAGTTGAATATGGTTTTTTCTTTCACTTTAGCATATGCATCTACCATTTTGAGTATTAATCTCAAGGTCAAAATATGCCTTTTGGGTATTTTCCTATTAATGAAGTAACTTTCTGCAGAGATGCCATAATGGCAATCTACGTGCTCTCTAGCCAAAGTACTTAAAGTTTTAGCTTCTTCTTGAATATGTTGGTTGGAAACATGCCGTTTTTAGAAGCTAGATATTTTTTATTGGATATGATGGGAAATATAAATTGGGTTTGGAAAAGGGCTAACGCTTCAAGCCCTCGATTCTCCCTATTAAGATTTTCCTTGCAACTTGGCCTCTTTTAAACTCCCATCTCGTGCATACTCTTTTCTAATCTGATACCTCAGTGTACATATCTAAACATGATCAGTGACAGTTTTAGCTGCGGGGTGAGACTTTCTGTGACAAGGGCAGTGAGCTCTGATTTGAGACCATTCATTGCAAGTGACTTCAGCTGTCTCTTCAAGTGACATCCAGCTACTTGAGGAATGGGAGATGACGAAAGTTCTTTGGACAGAAAACTTTCACTGACAAGAAGGTGACAGGTCCTTGCACAGCTGGTCTCTGATATGCCTTGGAAGAGGCCTACATAGTTGCTAATTTAAGTTTAGCGGTGGCTGCAAGCATGGAGCAGACAAGTTCTTGTAGATTTGTAACTCATCTGCAGGAATGACAGGAGCTGGAGCTGCACTTATGGTGCTTGCGTTGTTGTATAACATTTCCAAATAACATTTCCAATAGTCCATGTTTATTTAAAGAGCTAAGTAAACTGAACTGCAAGCTATTCTCATTAATGCTTCTTAACATGTAGCTGAATATGGTGTGGTCTGTTAATTTGTTCATATATTTCAAGTGGATACTGACGTTTTTTAATGGTCTGTCAAGTTATAGTAATGGTATCCTCACTCTAAGAGCTGTCTATTCCTCCCTCCCCATCCTAATTTTTCCCCAATTTCTCCTATCAGTTTTTCAGCTCTAGTGGTACTATCAAGAATGAAAACTCCAATGTGTGGGAGGCTGTGTTGTCATCTCTTTTTTTTTTTTTTTTTTTTAAGAAAAAAGAGGAATGTCTTGCCTTGCTCGAGACAAATGCATGTGACTCCTACATTGCTGTGCTGTGTGCTAACCATGGCTCCCTGTTGGCAATAGCACTGGAAGGAAAGAGAAAGATCCTTCCAAACTAGGAGTGATGGGATGGCCTGGACACACCCAAGCGAACTCTTTCAAGAGCACGAGGGATTCCCGTTCGGTCCCCATGTGTTGCCTGATCTAGTCGAGAGGTGGCGTCCCTGGCGGCAGGGAGGCTGGATTAAAATGATCTCTGAGGTCCCTTCCAGCTCAGGCCATTCTATGATTCTGTGATAAGTCCTGGCTCCTGAACTGGCAGCTGTAATACTTTCCAGCATGTTTGCTGTCATCTCTTGAGGAATGTGGGCGTTTTGATTCTAGCTCTGTCACCATCCACTTCTAGGCCACTGTCAAATCATAGGTGACTGCTAATTACTTACAAAAGCTTCAAACACTGAAAGTGTCCACTATGGTGAATCCTCACCTGAGAAGAAAATGTTTACCCTTTAAATATTGGGTAGCTCTTGGAATAAATCACAACGGAACCCTCAAAAACTTGAGGCCCAGCCATAACACAAAGAAATGTCAGTTATTGCTGACGTTTGAATAATGCTGCTGTGACAGATCTGATTTCAGAGGCTCTTCCTTTCCCACCATCACTCGTGATGAATTCTGATGGATCTGGCAATGCTAAATGGTTAATGATTGGACTCTGATCAAAAAGGTATTTTCCTACACGATTCTATGACTCCTGTTGCCACTGCCTGCTCTGCCTTCCCTGGTCGGCTTTTCCTGTGGTCGGCTTCTAGATCTCCAACAGCATTATATTTTGTTCTTGAAGAGTGTCATTGCACATGCCTGGTTTAGAGCATGGCTGTGGAAATGGGCAGATCGATGCAACTGAGAAGGTGGTCACGTCCAGCGGGTGCCGGTGGAGAGGGAGTGACAGCAGAGGGCTGAGTCTGCCAACTGTATCTGAATGCTGCTGACAGAAGAGTGATGCTGAATCGCTGTCTCAATGGGCTGTTACAGGAGATATAGGAGAAATTACAGTAATTGTTACCGAGACTACAACAAGACAAATACTGGGTGGTCCTGAGCTGAGCTGAGGGGAAGCATGGTCATTTACACCCCTCAGACTTGTCCTCCTCTGTGTATGGGAGTCACCCTATCAGTACAGTTTCAGCTCTCCTGTAAGGTCATTACTTTTTGTATGTGAAATATCACCTGGTTTGCATTTAAGATTACGGAAATGTAGTCCATTTCTCTGCAGCTGTGTTTCAGCCCACAGCTGGTGTAAGTCAGCAGAGCTCAACTGCCTGCACAGGAGTTGCACCATTTGCAGCCGCTGAGGCTTTGGCCCTTGATAAATAAACACCATTGTATTATTGCACAGATTTGACCTCCCTTGTTTTGGTTTTTACATCTCCTTGACACATCATTGAGCAAATTGTCACTGAAGCAAGGCAGTAGGAGAGGAGATAGTTAAATATTCCATAAGTATAATAAGGTGTGAGTAAAATTATTTCTATGGTTTAACATGATCTCTTTTTTAATATTTTCTTTACTGGTTGGAAAATATGAGCTCTGTAATGCCAAATAAACAGTTTGCTGTAGGTATTCAAAAGGACCAAGTGCACCTCTTACAGATACTTTGTTGACAGTTAAAAAATGACGTATCTATTATTCATGCTGAGCAGTCTGACAGGAGGAATGTTGCCCTAACTTTCGCATAGTAAATGAGGAAAGTGGAAAGCAGTGCAGCTTGTAAAGGCAATTGGGTTTGTTTAAAGGTACCCTGTCTCTCAGTAGCCTGATTTATAATATGACTGAGTTGAAACTTGGTAGACTCAGCACTACAATGACAAAACTT